>NW_022196901.1:2195178-2239992 GCF_008632895.1 Mastomys coucha
AGGAAGGAAAGAAAGAAAGAAAGGAAGGAAGGAAGGAAGGAAAGAAAGAAAGAAAGAAAGGAAGGAAGGAAGGAAAAAAGGAAGAAAGGAAGAAAGAAGCTGTTCAACATCCTTAGCTTTCAGGAAAAGCAAATTAAAGCAACACTGAGATGCTGTCTCACCCCAGTGAGAAGGACTAACACATTAAAGACGAAAACTGCTGACAAGAATATGAGCTAAAGAGACCTTACACACTCCTGGTAGTGTTGTAACCTAATGACCTTACTATGGAAATGATGAACTCACCATTCATATATGCAACCCACCTACATCATCATCAACAGATTAACTTGAAAAAACTCTGATTCATAATCATAATGAATTTTTACTCAGTCATAACAAAGCTGAAAATCACAGCATCTTCAGGAAAATTGATAATTACCATTAATATGATTCTTTAAATGATATACAAATAACAATGATAACATAAGCAACACAAATCAGACTCAAAAATACAAGAACTATGGTTTGTCTCATATATGGACACACATATTCGTGTGTGTATGTGTGTGTGTGTGTGGTCACTGTGTGCATGCGCATGCACATGTTTAAACCCATATATAAAACATATACATGAGTGTGTGTGTGTGTGTAAATCCATGTATAAAACATATATGGTATCATGAAAGTGGAAGAAAGCTTACAATGAGGGAGGAAGGGGATAAATTGAGGAAGACAAAAAGGAGGAAAAATACTAGATATGAGGATTGTTTCTCCTCATATGCAGAATCTAGATTTGATCATACACACACATAGGAAAGCATAGGAAAGACTACACACACTGAGAAATTTGTACATTGAGATTACAGGGCAGAGTGGTAGGGAGGTTGAATAAAAGAAAGCACAATAACACAAACAATGAAATGCCACATGGCATCCACTACCTGAATGCTAACGGTAACAATGAATTTAAAAGGAAAGTAACAAATGTACTCTCTATTCTCCTCTCTACTACAAGTGTGACAGTGACTAAAAATACATTTTTTACAAAGTAACAATTCATGACCACAAAGAAAGAAATTATCTAACCAGACATTTTGAGGACTCTTGAATGGTAAAATGTAATTAGGAATAAATTTTCATGGAAAAGTTCCAAAATTAATAAGAAAATGATTAAATTAAAGTAGCAGAAACCTTGAAGTATACAGCAGACTGGTCAACACAGGGAGGACACTAAGTCTTCCCAAGAAATGCAAAAGGAAATTTAATGTTATAAAACCAGGAAAGACAGGTGTGAGTCCACACTTTGGGCTACACTACAAAGCGAAGACTCAGCTAGTATCTATAGAAAGTGCAAAGTAGAAAAAGTATTCAGAATCCTTAGACATCGGGAAAATGCAATTATGTTAATGTTGTAACCATGACCTTTTAGTTAAAATAAAATGATATCATGGCCTTTTGATGGCATCAACAGAAACAAGTGACAGAAATAGAATAAGCTGACAGTGGTTCTCAACCAAAAACATGAGTACAAATCCTAAACTCACAAATCAATGCACTCAATCATGAAAGATAAACTCATGAAAGAGGAGGCTAGAGTTGAATGGTTAAAGGAGCTAAAACTCTGCAAATAGAGGTAACAGTGTAAAGGCAGGAATGGCTTTGAAGTTATTGTATGATCAATATTGAAGCAGTATAATAAAACATTTAATGAGTGTAGAGTGGGAGAAAACATAGCTGAAACAGGAATAAACTCAGGTTTAAACAAAATTCTCCCCAGAATGAACCTTCAAGGAAAGACAGACTGTATCTGCATAGAAACTTAAAAAGAGAGACTGCCACTTTTAGCACGTGAGTCAAATGTATTAAAGAATTAACTTCCACATACTTCAACATAAGGCTTGGGTGGAACAGGGGAAGAAGGGCAAGAAAGCAAGGAGAAGAGAAAACCATGTTAAGATTTCTTGAAGTATTCAGAACAGAGTGTAGATACTAATTAACTCCAAAGTCACCAATTTTAGATTTTTCTTACATTTTCAAAAGTATTTGATACATTTTTATAAGTAAGATATATATGTCTTAAATAAATAGAGGAATGAAAGGAAAATCCAAGGAAGAAAGTAGAAAGGTAAAGAGGGAAGTTAGAGGAGAAATTCTCCAAAAAAAAAAAAAAAATAGCATACTAAGTAAATTGTCATATATGGAGAAAGTTAAACCCAACCATATCAAAGATTACAATAAACATAAATGTACCACCTTTGGCAAATGAAAGTTCATAGACTTGTACGGTGTGAGGACTCAACAGTATGCTATGGAGAAGATCCAAAAACACAATAAAAGAGTATCTGAAACTAGAGGAGGGAAATCCCTCAAATGTTTACCTGTGTTTATCATGGACTTGTATAGTCTGTGTGCACATGAACTTTATCAAGACTGGAAACCAACCACCTGCAAGTAGGCTTTCAACTTGCTTCCTTCACAAAAGCTCATTCTGTTCAACCAGACAAAACCAGATTTGGTATGTTACAGAATATTTTGTTGTTTGGTTTTTGTTGAATATTAACAAATAGTGCTGTTGAAACTGCCTATCCAAGGAATGAAATTAAATCCCCACTTCTCATCTTGTACAAAAATCAATTCAAAACACATAAAAAAAAAAAACAAACTTCCATTTGAAATGTGAAATGTTCACAATGCTAAGGAAAAACACTTCAAGATACAAGCACACGCAGGAACATTTTTGAATTGGATGCCAAAAACTTAGGAGCTAACAGCAAAACTCAACAGTTTGAATGACATGAAATCTAAAACACTCCGCAGGCAAAGGAAACCCTCCCCAGAGTGAACAGGCAGCCTGAAGAGTGGGAGGAAAGCCGTCCTCTACTCCAGGCACTGAGTTCCAACCTAGACCATGTAAAGAACTGCACACATTAACCACCAAAAGGTTGACAGTTGATAAGCAGGACAAAGAACCACAGCCCCGCTTCCCAGATATTGTGAAGAAAACTTCCCAAACACATCTGTACAGCGCCTCTGTAATAGGATGAATTCCTTAGCACCTGCCCAGGAATGGTATAACTGGGTCACATGGCAGTTCAGTTGGCAGCTTTTTGAGAAACCTATCTAGAGTAGTTTCTCCAATGGCTACATCCAGACCAACACGTGCTCTATTTGTATTCATTCAGACTGGGGTAATATGGAATCCATAAAGAGTTCAAATGTGAATATTTGTGATGGTTAAGAATATTAAATATTTTTTTAATTTTCCTATTTCTTCTTTTGAGAACTCTGTTTAGTTTCATAGCCCATTTTTTTTATTGCATGGTTCATTCTTGGAGTATAATTTGTGGGGTTTTTTTTGTTTGTTTTGTTTTGTTATTTAGTTACTAGCCCTCTATCAGATGAGTACCTGGCAAATATTTATTTTCCTCTATTCTGTGAGCTGTCTCTTCACTCAGTCAACAGTTTCCCAGTTTCCTTTACTCTAAAGAGGTTTTTTAGTTGTTTTGTGGACTGCCCGTCCCATTTCCAGAGGTACCAGAGTCAGGATATCCATTTGCCTATAGGCTGAAATGTACTCCCTACTTTTTCCCCAACAGTTTCAGGGTATCGGGTCATATCCAGAGATCTTTGATCCATTTGTAGAGTTTCATTCAGGGTAAGATATAAGGACTTAGTGACATTCTTTACATAGTGATATCCAGTGTTCCCTGCACCATTTGTTAATGAGGTCCATCAACAGATGAATGGGTAAGGAAAATAGAGTATACATACAAAATGGAATTCTACACAGCTATAAACAAAAGCAAAATGATGGAATTGCAGGAAAGTGAGTGAAGCTTGAAAGTTTTATACTGAGGGAAGTGACCAAGGTCCAAAAAGACAGATATAGCATGTTTTCTCCCACGTGTGTTGCCTAGCTTCTGTTCCTTAGTTTCATGTGTTTGACGTGGATCATCTCCAGAAACCAGAAATCTAGAAAGGAGACACTGGACAGGGGACAGGGAACCTAAACGGAAGAGGGACAGTAGCCCATTAGCACGTGAATGTGGGAAGGGTGGGAAACTGCGGGCAGAGGGGTTCAAACAGGGAGCTGTGGGGACATGAGAGAGTGAAAGAAGGAAGAATCAGAGCAAGGGAGGTAGGATGACTCTAGTGAACCCTGCTATCTGGTCACCCAACTAAAAAACATATAAGATGCAACAAATACTGTCCAAGACCAGACAGTGCCAGTCTCGGAAGTAACGGGTCATTGAACAAAATCCCTAGTACCAAGTGTGGAATGCAGGTTCTTGGCATTCCCCTTGTTGCCCACAAAAAACTGATGACAAGATCCTACTGTTAAAAGACATCAAAAGTTCTGGATGCCAAATACAAATGGAAGCTCCCTCTCTGCTGGGTAGCTTTCAGGAATGCTGGAAAGTGCTGGGCAATGCTCTCCAGTCTGTGAGGGGAGGAAGAAGAGCATCGGTGATCTTCCTGGTTGGATTTGATATGTAGTCCACAGGAGAAAGATCCAGGCCCAATGCTATAAATCTGGTCAAAAAACGCTGACTGAAGATGACTCAGGCCCCAGGAAGGGGAGAAACCTACCGCTACTTAGTTAAATTGGCATAGATTCAAAGCACCTTCTAAATATCTACATTTGTACCCAGCATCCAAGGGTGCTTAATCGGAGAAGCTTCTCTTCATAGTGAGTGAAAGTGAATACTGAGACCCATGGCTCCAAGAGATACTAAGAATACAGGATGACAAGAGACTTACAGCACCCCTATGAGGTGCTTAAAATAAAACCCTTAAAGCATTCAGAAAGACTGTGGAAGGCAGGGCTGAAAGAATGTAGGATCTGGAAGATAAGGAAAGGATTGCAAAAAGTTATCTTTCAAGCAGGCCAAGGCCATGGCAATCGTGAATTCAAAATGGCTGTGCCCACTGGCATTTGGTCTATACAAATCAGACCCACCCAGCAGTCAGTTGTGAATGGAGAATGTGCTCACTGGGCACCACAACTTAGCAATACATTCTTGTCAATGACAGGTTATGGGAGAAGGTAAGACATGGTATCTGGTTGTACTCACTGATGAACTCGCTAGTCTCTATAGTTTCACACCCAGGTTCACAGACATACAGTTACAGTCTGCCATCGAACACAAAATGAAAAGTAACGAACATATAACAAGAGCTGTGCAGAGAAGGGGAGTGGCAGGTGAGAGGGAAATAAGAGGAGGGAGTAACCAGAATGCATATATAAATAAAGCAGTCTCACTAAAAATTTCAAGGACAGAAGTAGGATGTGGTATTACACATCTATAATGCCAGCACCTAGGAGGCAGAGGCAGGCAGCTAGCCCTGAGCTCAAAACCACCCTGGTCTACTAGTGAGACACTGTCTTTTTAAAAAAAAATCCAATGATGGTGGAAATCGAAAAGAAGTCAATTTGCCAATTGGGATGTTGACCTTTTCCAAGCGTATATGACATGGTTAGTAACTTGAAGATATGTAAAGAAGATGAGTGAGGCAAACTCTTCTTATCTTTCATACTGACATGAAGAGAATTAAAATCTCAGTCTCAATGATTAAACACGCATGTCTCTGGTTGCTGGCTGAGCATCTTTATAGGCAGAATGAGCATGTCAAAGACAGCATCATAGACTGCAACAAGCTCTTAGGATCAATTACTCAGTCTGCCACAGAGTTGAACACCACAGTAACCCATTTCTGCAGCAAAGCATCCAATGCGAGGACAATTCCACACAGCCACACCAAGCTCCACAGTTACACGTCGCTAAATGTTTAATGAAGTACAGACCCAAAATAGAATTCTTGTCTTCGGAGAAATCAGAAATAACTAGGGCTGTGCAACACTTTCAGCATCATTTACTCTAGTCTAAGTGTATAAATGGGAAAATCTCCCAGAAAGATGACTTTCCCAAAACTATCTGCTCAGTTTTAATTAAACACATTTTTCCTCAAAGCAAAACTCATCTCTTTAATCTGTTCCCATTCAGCATGCAGTGCAAGGAAGAAAAAAAAATAGCAAAATCTGGTAATTAACAATATTTTAAGAAAACAGCCTAACTAGTAATAAAGCATTGTTTTTTAGACATGGATTAGTTTGTTAAAGGTGTCCAAATGCTGCAGCCTGGGTAACATCAACAACTGAAATAGTATCTCCCAATGATGCACTATATCAGATCAAGCCAGCGGAGGCAGGTTCAGTCTCTGCAGAGATGGCGCAGGGTGGGCCATCGCCTACCGCTTCTCAGCCTGCATCCCCTCTGTATGCAGGGTGGGCCATTACCTATCGCTTCTCAGCCTGCATCCCCTCTGTAGCGTCCCTCCCTGGGTCATGAGAACATCCCTTACACTGGATTAAGAAGCAGCCCAATGAGTGCATTTTCACTCAATCACCTCTTCCACTGGAGTGTGCAGTACTGTGGCTTAGAAATTCAACATAGTGATTTGGTGGGAACACAATATAGGCCGCAGAAAAATACACAGACTGGTGATAGATGAATATACTTTGAATTTTAATATAGACAGGGTGGGAGTTGCAGAGGAGATCCAAGTCAGTTTTTATTCTTTTTAATGAGATTTGGTTTCCATATATGTTCAATTACACATTACACTGAAGAGCTTTTTCCTTTTTTTCTCTTCAAAAAATATCCATAAAAATCCTGTAAGATGTAATGGACATTGGCATGCAGAGCTGCCTGACTGGTCCCGTGTGGGTTATGTTCTCCCTCACTCTCAGCGCCAGGAAACAGCTTGAGCATGTCGCACTTCACCATCACCCTCCTGAGCCCAACTTCAAAGTAGAAATTGTCAAACCTATATTAAACTTCAGTATAAAATGATCTTCAATGGAGAAAATATTGTGTTCACAGTTCCTCTCTAAGTCATTTTAAATCAGAGTGGAAAAATCCTCTCATTTGCATGTGGGCTCCTTTCACAGTGAATGTTAGAGGAAGAAAAGGTAGCTGCAGAAACCAGCCCTTGCTCCTCTCTGGGCTTATCTGCTACTGCATACTGAGGAAAGCACAAGGACCCCCACGAACTGAATGGAGAAGGGAGGCCTCTTTTCCTCTCTCAGGAGAGGCACAAATAACTGACTAGACATTGTCATCTTTCACTCTTCAAAATCTTCCATGAATATGCAATTACATTCAAAAAAAGACAGTGACACTAAAAAAAAAAAAAAAAAAAAAAAAAAAAAAAAAAAAAAAAAAAAAAAAAAAAAAAAAAAAAAAAAAAAAAAAAAAAAAAAAAAAAAACTGTACAGAGAAAATTTTTAAAATGTTAAGGTTTTTAAGTTATAAAACAAATGCCCCATCTTATTCACAAGAAAGAAAATCAAGCAAAAGAAGACGCTAATGGCACGTAGGTTTCTATTTCTAACTAAATGGATTTGGATGCATTAACCATCGTGGCTAAAGTACATTTTATTAACACCGCAATGGCAGAAAGTTAACACTTTGCTACATTTTGCAGTAAAACAATCAGTTATTCGCCCTGTGGAACTGATACATAGACATTGTGGAAATACCGTATAATTTGCAGATCAATCATACAGGCTTCATAAGATGAATCAAAGGCATGTGATTCCTCTCTAAAACGCTTCTGGTCTAAGAAAGAATGGTTCTTTGGATCAGGGCATGTATGAGACAGTCTGAGCTTTGAGGATTAGCGTCTCACAAGTGAGTCTACTATTTTAAGCATGGAAAAGTAGTAGTCTGATGTGCAATTACCATGTATATAAATAAGGAATTCAAATGCCAAGTGTTTAAAGAGGCCAAGAGTAAAACCGTCCTATCAAATGAACAAGACCAAGAATGCTCTCTATAAGGAGGGGTCCTGTTTTAAACTAAAAGATCAAACATTTCATTTGCCCTTTCTTCATACAACTTTATTATTCTGTCCTGTTTAAATAAGATACCAGATCAAACCAAGATGCAGTCGCCCTGACCATTAGCTTTGGCTGTGTGACCTCAGGTGCACAAATAGGCAGAAATAGCGTTCTGGGACAACTGTTTCCTTCTTATCGCTTCTCTACTTAGTGGACACGCTTGAAAGCACCATGGTGACTCGGAAATACAGACAGCTAATGTGCAATTGCTAACAAACACTCCATGGAGACATTGAATTTAATGAGATAATGCTAATACATTTTTCAAAAACAGAATAAAAGTGCAAAGGACTGTCAATTGTCTGGCTCACTGGAGGGGAACATTGGTCTGGGTAATGGAAAGTGTGGGTGCCGCAACTGAATAGTGCTGGCCATGCTGCCACTCAAAAAGGCAGGACCTTAGCAGCTCCACTTCATTCCTCAATAGAGGTAGCAAATACCAAACATACTTAAGGTTTGCTCATCAGCCTCTGGCCTTTATTTATCTAAATTTAATCCTGATAGACACATTGGGAGGTTTATTCTATTAAATATCCCATGTAGACATGAAGAATGTAAGGCTGGATAAATAGCAAAACTTATCAAGGATTCTGTAGCTACTGGCAGAACTAAAATTAACGTAATTGATGAGGAATGAAAATCTCTTTCCTTTATTACTACTATCCTGGTAAAAATAGTTCCATGGATTGAATTTTCACCCATATGGGGGGAATATTAATTGTGCTTAGCCTGAACTCTCATTCCTAGAAGCAAGCATGGTTGTTTAAACTGCATCATTATAAAACGCATGAGTAGCCCTTACTGTGCTCATGCACTGCAATGATACATCCACAGTGCCATACTGACTTGATAGAAGACTGATGCTCCTTCTCAGTAGGAATGAGAGGCTGTTTGCTTGAGGCTGTGGCCTCCTGACAACACATCTAAGATTCACAATGCAGAAGAGGGAGGCTTTATTGCACTCATGGCTTCAGTCCAGGGTCACCTGACTCCATGGTCACCTTTTAGGCCTGTGATGGCTCAGTTCCAAATGAGAGAAGCACATGTCAGAAGATCACTTTACTTCATAGCAGATAGAACTGGGGCAGAAGAAAGGAGAGGGAAAGGGAGAAAGGAAGGGAAGGGAAAGAGAAGAAAGAAGAGCAAGAAAAGCGGAAGATGAGAGAAACAGGAAGCAGGTTGGGCGGCCCAAACAATATCCCTGGAAGGACACATGACCTAGTTTCCCTTGTCTAGTCCTACCTCACAAGGCATGGGTAATGACCAAGTCTTCAAGGCCCGGCCTTGGTTATGCAGCCATGTAAGATCAGATACCTCCACTGACTGTAATAAAACCACGACTAAGAACTGTTGCAGTACTCTGTGTGTTGCATAGGTATTAGTCAGGGAGGGAAGGAGCCAATCAAAACTCTGTGATCTCATAACAAATACTTAGATCTACACTCGCTGCCTGTCATTTTGGTTCTTCCTCAAAGCCCTGAGCACACTCTTATCTCTCAGTAATTTTGCTACACCGCCAAGGCAATTCACAATTCATTAATAGACAGCTTAATGAGAAACCTGATCTAAATGCTGGGCAAAGGTATGGATCCAAATACCAGACATGGAATGACAAGGAGGTTGGTTCTGGACGGGGATTGTTTTCCTTCCACCAGAAAGGAAGCCATGCCAAGAGGACACTACCCCAGAACGAGTATGTGAGGACTCTCATTGCAAACCCATAACTTCCTCCTCTCTCTCCAGAGTTGGTACTACTATGAGGGCAGGAAGATTCTTATGGTATGGAAATATGTATATCTGCAGGAGTTTGTAGAAATATGGAGGAACTCCACCTAAATATTCAATTTTTGAAAATAAGCTCTGTTCAACCTCAACAGATGTCAGCCCTAATTAGTAAAATACCTTTTAACCTGAGCCACCAAGACAGTCTACCTATGGGATGACGAACAGCTACAGCTTATAAGAGAGTACTGATAGGATGAGCAGAAAGTGACAGCAAAGGCTAGTGAATGCTCATGGTATCCGTCATAGCATTAAGTACCACTGCAACTGAAGTAAGCAGGCACTCAGCAAAATGTTGGAAGCAGACTATCAAATACCTTTTTAAAATATGTTAATTGTTATGATTTTATATTCTTTATAGTATGCCTGAATTTTAACATGCTATGGTCTGCAGTAGGAGGCCTACAAGTATAGACTAGTATAATAGCTACTGATACCAACGTAGCCTTGATTCCTAGGACTTCAGCCACTCTTCCTAACATATAACAAACTGTAGCTGGAAAGCACATTCTCACACACACACACATACACACACACACGTATGCATGCACAAGCACGGTGCACACACAGGAACACACATGCACATGAAATGAAGGTGTGTTTAAGGTTTAGTGGTTTTAGTTTCTGGTGTGTGTGTGTGTGTGTGTGTGTGTGTGTGTGTGTGTGCGCGCGTTGTGTTTTGCTTTTATGCAGTACAAGAGATTGAACACAGGGCTTTACCCATAATGGACAAGTTTTCTGCCCCTGAGTTATACTCATTCCAAGGTGTGGCATTTAAAAACAATTTCTACTGTTTTAAATACTACTTGTAAGAAATAATCATTTCCTCATTATAACAGGAGGTATATTGCCACACTTCATCAAGTTGTCCTTTCTTATCAACTCTACTCTTAGGGACAATCCGAACTAACCATTGTTTTGAAATAATGATGAGATGAATGCTGCTGTATCGGGGCAAAGGGTACTCTTGGATTTAGCAACCACTGCTATATCATGAAATGCTTCCAAAAGTAACAGAAAGTAGTGCCAATGGTTTTCATAGAGCATGATTTCCTATGGTTGTCACAGGTATAAAATAATTCTACTAACATCACCGTGGAGGGTACAATGGGGTTACTAATCTTGACAGATATGGACAAATGAAAAAATGTAATTATGAATAATAAAAGTTGGACACTTAGTCATTGTACACTTTACTTTCTGTATTATGAGTATTCTGCATTATGAGTAATATATCATCAAATGCTGTATATTAATGTAAGCTTAAAATGTTAGGCAAATGTATCCATAAATACAAATGTGACAGAGAAAACTCTCTCTTTGTGTATTCCTCATTACCCCATAAATCACCAGATATACATAATGCCACTTCTTTATGTCACTACTTCCTAAACCTCCCCATTCCCTTGGACCTATTGAATCTACCCTGTGCAGAATTTACTCCAATAGTTTCTATGTAGGATAGGAAAGTGTGCCAAATTGTCATTTTAGAGAAGTCGGGAAAGAAAGACTAGAGACTACCTAAAGACCCGAGAACCTGCCTGCACTCCCTGGATCTCCTCCGCTCACATGATCCAGCGAGTGCCTTGTGCTTATCTGAGATACTGTCCACTGGTTTGGTTTTACTCTACTAGTTTCTCTAATTATATGATGGGTTTCAAAGCCTATGACATTACCATCTGCCCGAATTTTATCATATTTGACCTTTTAAGGTATATTCAAAGTAACTTGCAGTAACAGAAAACTTCATAAGGAGAGAGAAATACCAAGTACATCAGACAGGTGGGCCCCAGCTTTTCTTGATAAGCTTTTCCTTATTGACACTTATAAATGAATATTCAAGGCACACAGTTTATGTTTACATTACCATGCACGCATTAACTTCTAAAACTACATGACTCCCAGTAGCAATATAGCGCTTGCAGCAATCATATCTTGTTTCCTAAGTATCATTCTCCTGTGGGAGGATGGGGGAATGACAGGTGTTTAGAAATATGTCAGATTCTAGAACAAAGACAGAGAAAGTATAATTATAAATCAAGATAATTGTATAGAACCAGAAATTGTGAGAAATTTTAAAATAAGGGGATGAGGATATCTGAGAGAGAGAGAGAGAGAGATCTTGTTACACCCACCTCTCACCCCAGACTGCTCACCACCTATGGCTGTTGAGAGAGTTGGCCCTGGGGTCATGAGAGGGTGAGATGGCCCTGTCCTTATACAGCTCCAGCACTCAGCAGAGCAGGCACTGTACCTCTCTTGGGCAGTTAGGTAGTGCTGGCCCTGGCCAAGAGACCACAGGTGAGCCAGGCCTGAGGATGAGATTGAGAGAAAGCTGGCACCTCCACTCATCTGCTGAAAGACTGAATTTAGAAATTTGGAAAAAGCATGTTAATGGAGATGCATTAATGTATACTGTATAACCTTTACTTAAAGAAGGCATAGGAAGTCTCTGTAATGAGCCAGGAATGTGGACTGGTCAGTTCCAGGAACTTGTTGGTCACAGAGACCCCTCCAGCTAGGGCCCAGAATAAGGAACAGGATAGTGGTCAGCCATTAAGAAGATAGCATTGCCCAGAATAAGGAACACGATAGCGGTCAGCCGTTAGGAAGATAGCATTGACCAAACCACATTCCTCTAGACAATGAGTGTGCAGGACGACTTCCTTGTGACCTGACTCAACTAGGGAGTGGGTTCCTTTAGAATTTTCTATTGTTTTCATGCTATGTTTCCTTGGTAACTCCCTCACCCCCCTTAGTTTGTGGTTTTTCCCTTTAAATACCCCTCACTTCTTGTGTTCGGGGTCGAACCCCTCTGGCCTGCAAGGCTACGTATTTGACCCCAGATCTGGCTTATTCCGAATAAACCTCATGTGCTTGCAGCAAGATAGGTCTCTCATGAGTTATTGAGTGGTTGCATCATCCCAAGGCTTGAGTGAGGGTCTCCCCTGTTCTGGGGGTCTTTCACTGCCATGATGTGATTTGGGTACTCTACCCCTCTGGTAGTAAGGAGAGCTGGCCAAGAGGGCATGAGAGCTGAACCTGCTTCCTGATGATGGTGGCCTAACCAGAGCAGTGCTGGAAAGGTGCTGTACCCTGGTGGTGGGAGAGCCGGTGGGCTGACCTACCTGGTGGGCTCTGCTACCACCCAGCCCCATATCCAGGCCTCTGAGTTATCCCACCCTAACTCATTCACCTGTGAATAGTTGGGCCATGTGAAAGGACCAGTCCTGCTTCCCATTGCTGCAGGATCTCCATGACCCAAGGCAACAACTGGATGACTGGTGACTGGGAAGTGTCCTGATGCGGAGCCAATGTAGATGGTAACTGGGAAGTGTCCTGATGCGGAGCCAATGTAGATAGTGACTGGGAAGGGTCCTGATGTGGAGCCAATGTAGATGGTGACTGGGAAGGGTCCTGATGCGGAGCCAATGGTGTCACAGAAGCCAGAGATCTTGAACCAGACCGATGACTCAATTGCAGTAGACATTTGCAAATAAAGATATGTAGACAGAGTGGTACACTGTAGGACACACTGTGACACACTACAGCTTCCACCCTGAGATGTTTTCTATGCTTTGTTTTGTTTGTCGTGGTTGTTCTTTTGTTTGTGTGGGTTTGGGTGGCAGTTGAAAGGGCAAGGGGCAGATATGAGAGGGACTGGAGATGGGTGAGCCTGGGGTGCATGATGTAAAATTCACAAAGAACCAATAAAAAAGTTAAAAATAATAAACATTTCTAAAAGCATGCTGCATTTACAGGAACAATTAGAACCAGAAACAAAGGAGAATTAGGCCTGCTTACTGTAGCTAGTAGTCTCAAGTAACATACAGGATAGATGGCCATTTGATTTGAACTCAGACAGTACTTTTTAGTAAAGATTGCCTTATTACAATATCTAGTATGATAATTTCTACAAACCAATCATAGAAGCACATACATGATAACAGGATACTACATAGTAACTACATACAATTCTCAACATGGTAGGATCTTGACTGCTCTCAACAACTCTGAGTTTCTTTTACATAATACTAAAATGAAGCTTTTCTGAGAAGTTAATAGTAGCGCTGTGAACCAAGCAAATCCTACCTTGTAGTTACACAAAAAGATTGCAAGGATTTGGGGGGCACACACCCAAGTTTCAGAAGTGTCCTAATCATATTTGTTTTCTTGAGCTTTATTAATGCTGGTGTTGCTCAGGAGCACAGAACTTAGTAGACCTGCAGCGCGGGTGCTACTGAAGCCACTCATGGGCTGTGCTGCTTCTGCTTGCATGAAAACTTTGAACTCGATCTTTTTTTCAAAGGACATGTGTTCTTAGCAAGATAACAGAACCCAAGTTCCCTTAACATTTCCCTCTCCGTTTTAAAATCTTCTTAGGGCATCCATGTCAAAAGATTATTAAGTTTCAGTTAAATCTGAAAATTATTCCATTTCAAAAGATCACAGTAAACTTTTACAATGCCAAGTGCCAGCCAGCCTTGGAAGAAGGTTCTGATTGCAATTTTGAAAGTGAGAAGCAGCAAGCAACTTGAAATTGAATGCCTCTTCCATAAGGGGACAGAGGTGACACCTGTGGAGGACAATGAGCTCATCTGTTTGTCATCCTGATGAGTGAGATTAGTGCCTGACCACACTGCTGGAGCCCTGAGCAAGGACTCCCCAGAAAACTAAGGCACCTTGGTCAAAAGGCAAGAATTGGCTTGGGCTAGAGCTTAGGATTTCTTAAAAATGAAGGACTTTTCCCTTGGAGGGTCAGTGCCTTGCTGTTAAATTCCAAACTATTTCCATTAGAAACAAACCGTGAGACTCATGAACAACTTTCCTTCCTGAAGTGAAATGCTTTGTGAGTCTGCTGATTTAAAAACTTCTCACAAGCACAGAGAAGTTCTGAAACATCTCTAAGAGGCTGTAGTCAAGAGATTTTAATGATAAATTGGTCTAACTCCAAAACAATCTTATTATTTTTAAAGAAGAAAAAGGAATTTTGTAAAAATAAGTTAAATTAGTTCATTCATTTGCTTGCTGGGTTCTCTGAACTCAAGAGTCTGCTTATAGCTTTCTCTCTTCCAAAATATTCAACCTCCCAGGGAGAGAGTGCATAAAAGCTCAGCGCCAGCACCACCTGCAGTCTCCGGCTGGCTCAGTGTGCGGCCCTGATGAAGGCCAGTCCTCCTGTTTACTCAGTGATAAATGGAAGGGAGAAGTCTGCACTTACCGAGCTGGGGCTGGAGTGCCGCCTGACTTTCGGTGACTCTTTGCCAGCAGAGGAGGATTTAAAGTTAATGCAAGCATTGTTCTCAGAATGTACCCTTTTGACTTGATTGGCTGGTTTCTCAAATGGGTCAAAAGTGCTCTGTGTCCTCTGAACCCTGACTTTCTTATCTTCAGGAATTGTGTCCAGGTGCTTGATCACTGAATCCATTCCCTGGCAGTTCCGTGTAGACATCTTTGTGACACATATCTGGAAAATAAAAGAAATGAATTGAGGACTCTACACTGAAACATCACTATCACTAGACGTGCTATTTTTTTTTATTCCAGTGTTCATTTCAATTTCAAGAAATACCAAAAAAAGCCCACTATATTACTCTGCATAAACTCACTGACTCACCACTTATATTTCACTAGAAGGAAAAGGAACCTAGCTAACAGCAAACAAAGGAAAACATGTCACAGACCACATACCCTACGAGGTTCTTGACTCTATGTCAGATTCTAGCATCTGACAGCAAGTGGATAGTCCTAAATCATCAAAAGAGTGAGTAACATGACTTCATAAACAGCAACAATAAAACACAAAACAAACAACAAACCCACCCACAGCGGGCCTGGATCCCAGGGACAACCAGTGAGGGCCACAGGAGTTGATAGAAGTTACAGAAGCTCATGGACTAAAGGTGTTACTTTGTTTCAAAGGTTTATGTCTCAAGACAGGTGGAAAATCTGCCCCATCTTGACTTTGTGTCCAAATTGGAACGGACTGGTGGTTCGGTAATAAATAATGAGGATCGTGGTGGGTTATTCTTTTGAACTTCAAAGCTAGCAAATTATACTATCAATGGAATACCCCTGGTGACAGTCAGTTGATGGTTGTTTACCTTAAAGCACTGGGCCTCTGTTTCCCTCCCAAAAGCCAGGGTCCCTCTCTCAGTAAGCAGCCTGCTCTTTCACAGAGTTTACTGTAGTCCTTTGGGGGCATTGTCCCCATTTACCACTTTTTATTCCAACTCTTTCATGGTCCCTATCCTCTAGAAATCCTGGAGTTTGCTTGCAACCTCTAACTTTCCTGTGACAGAGGTATTACACTTTTGATCTTAAGAGTCCCTAAGGCCATGTGTGAAAAGAAAGCCTTGGTGTTCTTCATCTTAACTTTACTGTGAGATGACAGAAGCATTAGTAGGCGGGGCCTGGCAGGAGGAAGTTAGGCCATTGGTTTTGTGCATTTCCTTAACTCTAAGAACATTCTCCCCACCCCCTTCTTTCTTTCCCCCAACCCCGTCCCCTCTGCTTCTCTCTTTAGCTTGCCATAGCTCTCACTAGGATTTACAGCAGCCATAACATGAGCAGCTTTTCCCTACTCTGCACTTTGGGATGTTCTGCTTCACCTCAGGCTCCCAAACAACAGTTGAGCAGAAATGGAGAGAGCTGTGGTGGACGCAGAGGAATCTCTCCAGGTTTCAGGGAACCTCAGGCATTGTGTCACAGTCACAGAAAACCCACACACTAAGTTCACTATTCTCTATAAAGAAACTATTATCTTGAATGAAATTGCTTTCTGTTTTTCCTTAAGTGACTAGTTTCTGCATCGCTATATGCTATCAAATGAGGAAAACTGGAAAACATTTAATAAAAGCTCATATGGTTAAAGTTTAAAGATCAACTTTTGGAATAGCATACTGGTTGACTCCATCCAAAGAGCAAATGCACCACATACATGCTTGGTGCCCAAAGAACCTAGAAGATGGTGTTGGAGACCCTGGAACTGGAGCTACAAATACTTATAAGCTGACAAGTAGATGCTGAGAACAGGGCACGGGCCCTCTGCAAGAGCAGCAAGTGCTCTTACCTACTGAGTCTTCTCTCAAGCATCTAAGATTCAACTACTCTTTACCTAAGTTCTTGAAAGTAAGAACCATACCAAGTTATTGCATCATTCTCCCATAATGTCTTGCTCAGTCTTCTTGTAATAAATCATACACAAAAAGATTCATCCAAATAACTAATCATCGCATGTTTGATACAAAAGAGCAGAGGCTCTGAGACATTCATCCAAAAGCACAATGCTGACACTAAAATAATAATACACATGTTCATGAATAGTTATCACCAAGATTCTTTAGCTGAAGCTCAATGCAATAGGTGGATTCTAAAACAATACCTACTATCTCCTGCCTTAGAATGGCTCCCTCCCTATCCTGTGCAATTGTGAAGTAATATCATATAATTATATTGTTCTATATGTAAACACTAGATTGCTTGGTGGGATAAACAAAACTAAGAGATCCCTGCAAAACCAGGAAAAACAAGTCAGTAAGATATGGGCTGACTAGTGAGAAAAAAACCAATAATGATCCTGAGGACTATGCGGTCATAAGACATAACATGGCCTCTGCCTGACAACCATCAGAAAAATGGGGGGCCACACAACTGCACACACAGTAAAAGTAGCTCTGTGGACATGTTAGAGGATCTTGAGCTCTAAGTGAGAACCACCGCCCTGATTTCAGCCTGGAAATATCTCAGCAAAGAAACCCTATGACACACTCAGACTTTCAGCCTACTGAAACTGAAATAATAAGCCTGTGCCTTTGTGGTACTACATTACTTGAGAGTAGAAACCTACTATGCACATTTTACTGAAACAGTTTGAAGCACTCTGGTACTTGAAAAGGACTTTCAAAAAACCAAAAACAGAAAACCCACCACCACCATCACTATCATCATTAACAACAACAAAACCAAACTACTGCTATATATAGCACTAATAAATCCAGGACAAAATAAGCAATGGTTGTCAATATTGTTGTGGATAACCATGTACTGAGTACCATCTACCACAACTTCATAACATCATGAGTACTCTAAAACTCATGAACAAGTTTTTCCACGTACTTAAGCTTCTGTACAATTTTGCTGGTCTCCTGCACAGCCAGGCTGCCACGAGTCATACCAGTATCAACACCTTCTTTGTGCGTGAGTCTTAATCAAGGAAAGAAATCTATACTGAGTTTTCCACATAAGTCAATGTAAACTCTTCTAAAAGGGTGTCATGTGTCCAGTATTAGGGACATGAGCCGTAAATGCGATCTGCCCGTCTCTGTTAACGGTGACCACAACAGAAAGTCAAACTCAGGTCCTCCTGAAACACCTGGAGTCAGCTCTGCTACTCTTACACACCCATCTGACAGTTCTCCTGAAGACCCTAAATTTTAAAAAAGTTCTGGTTTAGAAAAGGATCCAGCAAGGTGAAATAAGAACAGTGTCCATTCATTGGTGGAAGCTGTAGTTTCTAGCCACGTTTAGCATAAAGTCATTGAGTGAATAATGTATGCCCAGCAGTAGCGGAGAGCACCAGAAGACAAATTACATGTAGGTACTACCCTCATGCAAGCACAGCTTCCAGTGAAGCTCACTATAACCTGTTAGCAGGTACCTAACAAAGGAGACTTCTTTAGTCAATAAATAGTAACTCATTCATCCAGCCCCACTGGATGCCTCCATTCTGGCCTATGTTGGGCCTCCCACTAAAAAGAATAGATTCCAGCTCACAGGATATAAGTGTTGATGGAAGGCTGGAGAAAAGAATCAAAGAGAAAGAAATGGAGGCTAAGAAACCTCTAGCTATTAACTACAAAGCTAGGATCCTTTTTAAAATATCAGAAAAAAAAAACTGTTAGCAAGAGAATTGGTCTAAAAGAGTTCCCACTGACAAAACTGTGGTTGCTTATTCAACCATCAAAAAGAAACATAATATTGTGTTTAAATCAAATGAGTTACTTTAAAAAAAATGAGTTAAATATGATTTCCAATGATAAAAGCTACTAAAGGAGGAATGGCGATTACAATAGAAAAAAAAATAAATGAAATATAATATATCTTGTCTTAACACAGAGAACAAACAGCCCAATAGGTTAGACCAAGTAGGAAGCTCACTGAAGTCATGGGTGGCTGCTCAGGGCCTGGAGTGGGGGGTGGGGGGACTGCTGAGTGCAGTCAGTATGGAAACAAAAGTGACATGGTCAGCTCCAGGGTAACAGGCTGAAGCAACACAACAGTGCAGTGTGCTGAAGGGTAGATAATGTTCCCTAAATGACATATTACAAAAATGCGCATCTGGTGGACAGACAACAGACTGCAAAAAGAAATGCCCATTGGCAGAAGGAAGTTGTTTAAATAATTTAACTTTTAACAGCATATGTGAAGTAACCCCTAAAAGAGGAAAGTTGGTTTGACTGCCATCCCATGACTCAAGTCTGAGTCAGTAATTTAGACAAGGCAACCAAGACACCAAATGACCAACAACTAAAATTCACTAAGCCATGCTATTGTGTTACTGTAAAGATGCCATAATACCAAGAACACATAAGAAAGAATTATTACTAAATTTCCTCGGGAGGCAAAGTAAGTTAGTAGACCTACAATGCTTAGGAAGGCTTTAAAAACTAAAATTAATCCAACTTACAATACTGGTGTCTTAGAACGGGGCACACATGAATGCAGAAATACAACTTGCAGCAATCATGTTTATTTAGAGTATATGAAATATGTTAGAATCATGGAAATTAGTCTGTGAAAGTAGGGTAATTTGACTAAGTCAGTAATCAGAGATTAAATGCCAAAAAAGAAAATTAAATTTAAATGTTTAAAGCTTTCTATGTAAGTCTGTGTGAGTGTGGGAGAGAGACAGAGACAGAGCATATGTACAAGAGAAAGAGTCTATGTGTATGGGTACCAGCAAAGGCCAGAGGAGGGTGTCAGATGACTTAGAGCTAGTTACAGGTAGTTCTGAGCCTCCTAACATGAACCTCCAAACGCTGGTCCTATGCAAGAGCAATGTGCACACTTAACCATTGGGCCACTTCTTCATCCCTCAAATTAATTTTAACTGATTTTATTAGCTATACATATTTTTAAGAGCATGAACATTGGGTCATGCACAAAGAGTACAAGCTAAAACTGCTCCAAGCACAGGAGCCTTAGAGCATTCCACAGATCATCAGTTTCTACCATCTGTTGCATGGACTTTGTCAGTCGTCTTAGGATGAAAAGCCTTCTTCTCAAGCAAAGCCACATCTATGCTAAAAAAATTACCTCACTCCAGGGACCCTTTGCTGATTCAATCCCAGACACTTAAAACAAGCTTTGTTATGAATCCCTTCAGTGACTGCTATATTTTGTACTCTTATACTACAAAGATTCCTTTTAATGAACGATCTCAACAATCTATCTCTCCCATAGGGTAATGATGACTTGGTCTTATATTCATTTCACAGCCACCCTCAAAATCAGTTTGTCCTCAAGAGTCCTCTTGAATCTAGTAGATCTTTGCTAACAAACTCATGAGGCACAATAGGCTTCAATAGTTTAAAAATGGTCTTCTCAAATCATAGGGCCAGGAAGAAAATATCTTGGGCACATGGGCCCAAGGTCAATCACAGTAAACAGACACACTAATGCCCTATGTGAAAGCAAGGCATGACAACACTAATGGGAATTAAGGGGATATTTTCCCCAGTTGCAGTTTTTCACACTTCATTTAAAAACAGAAGTGACAAGAGTTACATAAGCAGGTCTGCCTTGTGGTGCTTGAAAACACTTAAAGAGAATAAGTCATCACAAATACCAGAATAAACTGTTTTTTTCTTCCAATGAAGTCAACAGAACTTATAATGTTGATGTAGGTGAGAGATGAAAACACAGAGACAGATTCATCTGAATAAGCCTGGTCCACTTATCTTTTTTTTATTTGTTCTTTGAGAATTTCATGTAGTATTATTTTATAAAATTCTTCCCCACCCCTCAACTCCTCCCAGATCCTCCCTGCTTCCCTTACCACCAACTTCATGTTCCTTCTCTCTAATAAAATAAAAACAAACACAAAAAGCAAAAAGTAGTCACTAAGAATCCAGCATTTAATTTATGTTGGTTAACTACTCCTGAGCATGATGTGTGGGTGAGTCACCCAACAGCCCTCCACTGAGGAAAACTTATTTTCCTTCTCCCAGCAGCTATCTTTTGCAAATGGCTTCTTGGTTGAGGATGGGACTTCCCCTCCCTCATTTTGGGATTTTTGTGTGGCTTGAGCTTGTGAAGGTCTTATGCATGCTGCCACAATCTTTGTGCATTCATATGTACATTTTCTCTGTTGTGCCTAGAGAAGACTGTTTCCTTGAAAAAGCATCTATCACCACCTCTGGCTATTAGAATCTTTCCACTGCCACCCCTTCTACATAGATCCCTGTGCCTTAAAGGGAAGACTGTGATGGAGACAGACATCCCATTCAGGGCTGAGCACTCCAAAGTTTCTCATGTTCTGCACACTATCCAGATGTATAAATATCTACTACAAGAAGCCTCTCTGATGAGGGCTGAGTGATGCATTGTTTTATGGGTATCACTGGAAATGGTTTTACTGCTATGTTAATTTTGCAAAATAATAGTAGGTCTTCACTGGGGCTGGATCCATGAATTGTTTGGTTCTAGGATCTTGGCCTCATTAACAATATCAGGCATAGTTCTATCTCATGAAGTTGGCCCATCCATCCTTAACAGAAGTTTGCTAATCTGTTGGTAGACCCTAACTTGGTTTAAGAAAAGACAATAATTTGAAAAAGAGAAAGAAAAATAATAAAAGTCAGATAATTCAAATGGCATTAGAGACATCAAAAGTCAGAGTTTGACCTGTGTTTTGCTTGCAGCTAAGTAAAACCTAGACAACTGTCTACTGAAGCCTCAGCAATGATGTGAAAGAGCACAACTTAATTCGTTTAAGCCTGACATTCATTTACAGTGAATTCATTCAGGTTGAAAATTGTCCGTTTGAATCAGCCATTTCCTGGTGACTGGCATGTCTCTAAGATCCCAGAGTGGCCTTGGCTACTTGCTTATCCCACACTTATGGTAGAAGGCAGCTACCAGAAAAGAATGGCTTTTAAAGACACCAAGTTGACTCATGTCAAATATACCCCACACATCTAGCAGTGGCTAGGTCATGGTCTAATGCTCATGAAGGGAGTATCTATCACAGGGCCAGTGCAAATTATGGGATAAGCACAACACTGACAATATCATACATTTGTAGCTATTTCTGTTTTGTTTTGTTTTGTTTTGTTTTTCCATCGTACGTTACACCCATGGAAGACTTAAGGATTTTCTCCTACTCAACAACTACTCTCAGAATCACTCTTAATACAAATCATTAACATAAGAGTAAAGTATTTTATCAACCAAAAACATTTAGTTTTTCTAAATTATAAAGCAAAAAGATTCTACCTTTAAGGAAATTTCAACTAAAAAAAATATAGACAGGCACAGAATTATGAAGAATAAAAGGAATTTGTTACTCCACTCTAACAATAACCATGGCAGCCACCTTTGTTATTTTAACCTGCTAGGTTGAAAAGGACTGCATCCTCCCTTACTGCAGGATACCATTTCTCTTTTTTCCCCAATTAGTGTTTGCATGTCTATTTGTCTGTGCAGCTATGTAGATAAAAATGGTTCTATGAACACATGGAACAAAGATAGAGGATGTGTTAACTATATGTAGATACAATGATACATGTATGGGTGTTTTGTTATCTAGCATCTTTTTTTGCCAAAATCAAGCTCTCTATAACAACATTAACTAAGACACATAACTTGGAACAACATACAATAAGCCCTTTAAACATCCTGTGTGTCAGCCTTCTCATTTGTTAAACCGTATAGTGTTGTACTTAGCAGTTATTTTGACCTTTACTGCCTTTAGCATGAAAATGGCCGCAGGTAATTACTGGTAAGTAACTTTAAATATATCAAGAGCCAGACAAATAAAATCACTTCTTTGTGTTTCCTTTCATATGCAGTTCCTCCTCAGGAGCTTAGGATTCAGAACGTATGGAGGTGTCACACACCATAAACACTTACTTGGGTATCTCTGGTCTCATATTTTCATTAACCATGAGAACACAGAATCATTTCTCAGTGATAGCAGCATGAACATTCTGGCTAAGCAATTGATCAAGCAAAGCATAGTGCAGTAATTCAAACTGTAGGACATTTGCCAACTTTGGTTCTATTAAAACAGTAGCTCTGTGCCTACATCAGTATCATTGCCGCAACCACAAATGCCCTACGAACTACATCACTTTTAGATTGTACCTCACAGTCTATCCTTAATAACTTCTGCTGCCATGTATTTATATAAGCTACAATAGGCTTGCTTTCCTATATTTGCTTGGAGCAACAGGAAGTCCATCTTTGTTTTTGTTTGGTTGTTGTTATCTTTCCCATGTGCTAATTATATTTCAAGCCCAAACTGTAAATACTTGAGTATATAAACCACGTTTTCTGTTTCTTTAGTGTCCTAAAAGATAAAAGTATGGCCAGGAAATAAATTCTCTGCCAATAACTACTCAATGATAAGCTTTTGCCTTTAACTAAAAAAAGTAGGCTATCTTAAAAATCACCCTCAGGCACTGCATTAAAGGAGACACCCTCTGAGTTGAGGTCTTTTCTGGTCAATGGAAATGCTTTCACCAGCTGTTTCTACTCACCAGAGTTCAATATCCATTAAGGTGATCCTGTTTTCAAATGCTATTTTAAATATTCACTCACTTTTGTAAATAGTAATTGCAGAAAATGATGGGTTACACGATCACATTTTCTCACGTGTATTCACATATACTCTACCCATCCTGCTGGTCCCTCCCTCTTCGCAAATAGTCCTCCTCTATTCTCAGGTCTCTTTTT
This sequence comes from Mastomys coucha, assembly GCF_008632895.1. Classification (NCBI taxonomy): domain Eukaryota; kingdom Metazoa; phylum Chordata; class Mammalia; order Rodentia; family Muridae; genus Mastomys; species Mastomys coucha. The sequence continues at coordinate 2,218,805 of NW_022196901.1, forward strand.
CTCCTGAATCTAGGTTCTCCACATGAAAGAAGAAGAAAAAGAATGTGATACTTGTGGTTCTGAGTCTGATTTACTTCATCTACTATGATGATCCCCATCCATTTTCCTGTAAATGGCATGATTTCATTCTTCTATGTAGCTCCCCATAAAACTCCATTCTGTATAGAACTTCATTCTGTTCATAGACTGATGCTGAGCAAAGGCTCCCTCCCTTGACTCTCACAAATAGTAATGCAATGATTGGAAATGTGTCTGCATCTCTGTGCAATGCTAACTTTAGATTCCCAGAAGTACAGAACTAGGGGTGCTGTAAGCTGGATCCCATGAAGTTCTGGCTTGAGTTTGAGGAACCTCTATACTGATTTCCATCATGGATGCACCGACCATATATAAACACTTCTTTTCCCTTTATCCTCACCAGGATTTGTTATCATTTTGTTTCTTTGGGATAATCAAACCTGTATTTCTCTCCTGACTTTTTTCCTTGGATCTCACCTAATTTTATTTGGTCCCTACATCAACTAGTAGACAAAGGTGAACAGAAATGGACAAACCCACATCATGTCACACTGCCTCAGAAACTGCAGTCTTTCTGGGATCTAATGTTTATTATCAACAAGATGGAAACTGTTTTATTAGTGCTAATGGAAATATGCATGTATGCTTCAAGCAGCTGAATTTTTGGTAAATGTTATAAGAATAATTCTAAGTAGCTTTCTCTACTATAATACTTACTATAATAATGGCTTTATGTGAGATGTAGTTTGCCTATAGGTCCATACAGGTGTATGCATCTACTTATAAAACTCTAGTACCTTCACTTTTTAAATTACAAGGATAAATTTAAAGTAAAGCTCCATGATGACTCACAGCAAGGTAAAATGGCACACCTCTTATTACTTGAGGTCTACATAGGGTCTTTTTCATGCTATTATCCTTAGGGATTCTAGGACAATCTCTAAATACCTTGCTGTAGGTCAACAGGGATGACCCTGCCTGGAATGGCAACCCCACCAGAGTCCTACCACATTAAAATCTGAATTTTAACAAGATGTCCTATCGATTCATAACTAAGACACAGTGCCCTAGACTATGTGTTGATATATTTTGCTGTTATGGTCAAATAAAAGAGAGAAGTCAACTCCTTCAGAAACACATTTTCTTTCAATTTCTGCATGCCACAGGAGTGACAAGCATATTGCCACCTTTGGGTAACATTTCTGCTCAAATGTTCCATAAAATACGATGGCAATTTCAGATAATTATATTATTTTAAGCACTGAAATAAAGTTTCCTAACAACATACAGTCAATGTGTATATAGACAATGTGTATAAACATCCTCTATTTGAAAACAAAAAGAAATGAGATTAAGGTAAGAATGAATAGAATAGACAGGTTATTACTGCATACTTCCTGCCTATAGTTTGATGTACTTATGTTCTTCTAGTAAAGAGACATTTATTTGTATGTTCTAGTAAAGGTTCTGAAAAGGTCAGCTCAAGAACTTTGGGAAGGTCAAGAAACATTCCTCAGACCACAGTAGGGGAACCAACCTGCAGGTGGGGACACATTCCACAGGGTGGACCATTGCCCACCTTCAGAAAAGGGAAGTCCTTGCCACCTCATTCCCTAAGGACCAATCAGTTTAAAAAGCCACACTGTTCTGCCAATCACATTGTGTCTAATGCCCTTAAAACTGTATAAAAAGCTCACTGAACAAGCTGTGCGGGGTGGCTGCCTCTCTCTCCGGTCTGGGATGACCCTGTGCACTGGAAAAATAAATTGCTCTTGCTCTTTGCATAGATTCCCAGCTCTGCGTGGTTCACTCAGGGAGTCCCTGATAAGCGGATGCTCATCCGAGTTTTACAGTTCCAACGTTAAAAATCATGTTGTTGTTGTTGTTGTTGTTTTTTAATGTCATTAACACTTTTCTCATGAGAACTGAACCCAAAACTGAGCTTTGCTAATGTATCAAGGATTATTTGGTATCTTTGGAGGAAACAAGTTTACGAGGAAGTTAACTGCTATATCTATAAATAAACATTTTAAAGCCATAGGTGTGTACAAAGCACCGTGTACCTACCGACAATAAGCCTTGCCTTGAGAGAGCCCTCTGCCTACATGACAGACTGGAAAGCACATGGGTTCTGACTCCTAGTCCATGGAAGGCTGAATCAAACACTTTTCAAACAACATTTTTATCAAGAATCCCACACAGTCAAAGAAGGTTTTTTTATACAAATTATCTGACTCCTGCCTGATATCCCCAATTGTAGTCTGGTTAAAATGCCGAGAGAGAGAGAGAGAGAGAGAGAGAGAGAGAGAGAGAGAGAGAGAGAGAGAGAGAGAGAGAGAGAGAGAAAGAGAGAGAGAGAGAGAGAACAGCATTCACATCGGATGACCACATAAATATCCACTGTTGGGAGGTGAAACAGTAGAATTTATACATGCACTTTCTCCCTGACCACATATGTATATTCAGAAGGATCAGAAGAGGAGTTTGTGTGAGGATGAGAATCTACACATGGCAAGGGAGTGCCTGTGTCCTGCTGCTGCACAGAGTGAAGACTCCGCTAACCTAAAAAACTCCCCACCTCTGCAAGGAGAAGGCCCACTCTCAACAGAACTGAAACATCAAGCCATGCAAAGTGGCTCCCAATGCATGGCTAATTAGTTTCTTCATCAAGACACTGTTCCCTTAAAGCTTTCAAGAAAAAGTCTATTCCTGTCCAAAAGGACATTTTTCTCCTCTTTCAAAGAATGTACAGGTTTAAACACAACTCGTTTTTTTTTTTTTTATTAAGTCTCTGTCTTTGATCTTGCCTGTGAAAGGAGAATAGCAGTGTATTTTCTAAGGATCCTTCATTATGCATTAGTGTGAAGCAACCTGGTCAGGGAGATTAATTAACATGTACTACAGCAATTTAAAAACTGAGACTGTGTGCCATTTAAGAAGTCCTAAAAGCAAATCAAATGGGCTAGGTCTGAAATCAATGTTCTATCCTAACCAGGACGGCCTTCTGCCCATCCTGGAAGGCCTACTGTTTGCATTTCACTCTTTAAAAGACATCAGAAGAGACTCCAGAAGCCGTCATCTGTCAGGAAGGCTGTGCAAAGGTCAATCCCGGGCACCTTTGGAATCCTGTTGTCTCACTTCACTGAATTGCCCCTAGCCTGTTTGTACTGAACCAGGCCAGTTCTGTCTCCACGTTTATACCTCTCCAATAGCTCTCTACTTGGCCCTACATGAAAGATAAAGCACCCAGAAAGTACAACATTAAACCATGGAAGCGGGAAAGACTGCACTAGTGGAGGTAAGACTGATCCAATAGGTCCTGAATTCTTCTCACCTGGTAACTATTCAAACTACTTAAGAAAAAAGATATAAACACTTTAAAAATTCTTCCTGAAGAAGAAATAAAATGCCATGCTACAATCTTATTCCTAAACACATTAAAAAAAAACCCACACAACTTCCATCACCTCATCTGAATCAAAAATCTTTCCTAATAAAAATAATGAATGCTTATTATTATGAAAAAGGGTAATTAGCCCTCAGATAATAACTTCGCAATCGTGGTCAAGATGTGATGTTGCAGTGTTTAAAATGTGATGCTTACCTTCCAATAAAATCAATCTAAATCCAAACCCCACCGTAGAATTCTGGATGATATAGAATGTCACTGAATTTAAGCTTGACATCCGAAGCTCTCGCCATTTGCAGAGAGCATCATATGTGAGTCACTAACCACACAGAGCTCCTGAAGAGAGACACAGGGAACAATGAGCCTTTGGGAGAAAAAAAAAAAATGCAAGTGTCTTTCAATACAGCTTTCACAGTTGGTCCACCTACTGGGAAGAGCAAAAATTTCAGCAATAATAGCTATCCTGTAATAATAAAGTCGCCTGATTCCATGAAGACCTGCTCTGTCTACCCTTCCCACAACAGAGAAGTCAATAGTGACTCCTCACTAATCCAAGGTGAATGGAGCTGAGAGGCAGGATGTACATATCCTGCTGTGTGTCTGCCACCTGAAACAAGCCTGGAGCTTCCACAGGCATTTCTCTGCCAAAGGTTTTTTAGCAAGATCTCATTTAGTGGAGGAACTGGCTGCTGGTTGAAATGGCTTGTCGATTGGACAGAAGAGAACATCTCCAAACCACACACCCTCCCAAGCCTGGCAGGGGAAAGCAGAGAACTGGAGCATGCTGTTACAGCCTCTGTTCTATCTTCCTCAGTCCTGTAAAGTTCAGAAAAGCTCATATGTGCCCTCTAATGAAGCAAACTGGAAAAGGGCCTGGGATCTGCTACGAAGCTCGTTGTTAGAAAACAGAGATGGACACTGCAGATGCCTAGATGCGGTAGCACTGCTAAGAATGGTGGCTATCATGGAACTCATCTACAACAGTGAGTATGAAAACTACCTTTAACACAATCTCTCAGTCTCTACCAAGAGCTGCAGGAGGGCACATCATTATCTCAGTTTCATGGGTAATTAAAAGGAAACACGCATGAACGGGGCCACCCGTCCAAGGCCATGCAGAGAGTAAACACAGGAGCAGAGATTTACTGCAGGACCAAACTACAGAGCAGAAGCTTCTGACCACAGTGTATACATCCCCTAAGTCCTAAATCCTAGAAGGAATAAAGAATGAGCCTCACCTGCAAACCTGCCCATTCGTGCTTTCACCTCTCCTGATACAAAAGACAAAGGAATCCAAAGGCGCACAGTCACTGGCATGCAGTGCTCTGGCCGCCCTTCCTTCCTTACCTCTACTCCACCACCAAAGTAAACACTCGTTTAATTAATCTAATTCTGAATCTGCCTCCGATACTGAGCCAGGCTATAGCAGAGAAAAGCAGAAGAGTACAACGCACGAAGAGTCAGTAAGCACCGGAAGCCATGTGTGCTGCACGCGTCTGTAGTCTGAACACTTAGCCTCAGCTACATATGGAGTTGAAAAAGTCAGCCTGACATCATGAGGTCCTGTCCCAGAGACAACAAGAGGGAGACCAACCCCTGAGAATGGTGGGATGACCTGGATAATAAACACTGCTATGCTGAATCTTGCTCCTCTGTGCCTTGAACAGGGAGTTACCAGCACAGATACAAACCTGCCAGTGATCCAGTACAGAAATTGTTAAATCAGTTGATAGCAAACAGATAGATAGCTCTGGGTGGGGCCATAACATGATCTTCTAAAAAGAAATCGTCCATTGGAAAAAAAATCTCTTGGATTTAAGAGGAGCAGTGTGTAGAGAGATTCAAGAAACAAAAAACTTTATTGATGAAGCTAAGCTTGCCTGTCTAATGAAAACCTGTTTTTTGTGGTATCAATCATATAACTCCTCTCTATTCTTCCTGACTAATACAGAGGCTGTCTAGAGGGGTTCTAGTTGACTGTCCACTAAAAGCAGGATTAGGGGCAGAAGGTAGCCCACAGAGTGAATAGGAAACCTTCATTGTCATCATCATGATCATGATCATGATCATCATCATCATCATCATCATCATCATCATCATCATAGCCTTCGATTTTACAGGAACAATGAGCAATCACTTAACAGGAGGTGAAATCTTAATATTAATTGCAGAAGTCACAATCCAGCTTCACAATGAATATGCCAGCTGATCATTGCTTTTATTAGCAAATAAACAAGAAAGCAGTCCAGGTACTGTGCCCAATCACCAGGGCATGTAAATAACCCAAATACCAGTGGGCAATTCCCTTGGTGCACTTCCGACCTCCTTCCTTGATGTTCGGGGGAAACTGTTAGACGCTCTAAGTTATCTGCTAGCATGCCCATGTGGGAACTTGATTCACTGACACCCTACACTAAGGAGGAACACTGCTATCTTTTCCATATTAAAATCAAAACATACTCTCCAAGGAATAAAATTCCAACGAATGGCGCTGTATCCCTGAGCTGTGAAGATATGCTGAGTGAGATTAGTCAAATGCTATGTCACTGCACTGTCCAAGAAAGGCAGTACCTAGGAGAGGCCAACTCATGGGCACAGAAAGTGGAATCAAGGTTGTCAGGGGTGAGGGGAAGGAAGAATGGTCGTTATTATTTAATGGCTTGGAATGATGGAGAAGTTCTGGACATGGATAGGAGTAATTACCGAAAAACACTGAATATACTTAATAATGCCACTGGATTGTAAATTCAAAAATGGTGGGTTTGGCAAATTCTGTGTAATGTATATTTTAAACACAGTTTTAAAAAAAAATCAAAGCATACATTGTCTCTTTCACGATTATCAAAATGGAAAAGCAAAAACTCAAAGATTTTTTTCTTCAAAATATCTTTTAAAAACAAGATTCTAAGATCTATGAGGACAGAAACCAGATAAACCTGTTCCATTCGCCACTGTCACTGAGCAGACTTTCCACAAATGTTTGTGTGTGAGTGCCTTTGATCAAGAGGCTCTCCTAAACAGCCATTCCACTATCTAGAAAGTTCCAAATTTACTTCTTGTGAGAGAACACAAGGGTGCAGATTGCAGGGGGAACGGTGACATTACTATGCCTAAGCTCCTGCCCTTCCTCTATACTGCTGCAAGCATGCATGTCCACCAGCATCTTATACACAGCACATAGACACGGAATGACTACATGATAAAGACAAGTGCGGTTCTAAAATACATGCCGCATCACCACACCACTAGCCCCCTTTTAAAACATTACTTTTTGCAAATGTACCGCTCCTCCTGTCACGAGATGAAAAAAATAAACCTCGCAGCTTACACAAAGTGAAGGTAGAAATATAAATAGCTAGAACATAGCACTCTCAGAAAAAGACAGAGAGAACAGCATCATCTGAACAAACATAGATGAGAAACACCAGTTTATAGTTCTCTTTCCATTTTAGAGAATAATAAATGACTGAATGAAACACAAGAGAATTCCAACTCTCCTTTGAACAAAATCCAAATATTCATTCCTAGAAACCAAAGCCCAGTTTCATGCTTAATTTTTAATAAGTACAGAGGCTCCTCCTCCAATAAATCACTTACTATAAATCCTAAATTTCATCTATGTTTTTCTCAATTAGCTTATAAGGTAATGAAGTAGTCTTTCTTAATTTTTTGTACCACAAAATCATAAAAACTACTTTCTGATCACTATGCAAGTTATTGAAAATTTGGTCAACTAAGATTCACTTACTACAACATTTACATTTCAAGTTAATTCCTAAGTTCAAACATACAAAGTGAAATATTTTAGGCAAAATATGAAATGCTGGACACCCTTAAAATTCAGCACCCACATAAAAAGTAGACCCAGACAAATTCACAAGATCATCTACGGTATTAGTCTCTTATGTAAACAATATGAAAATATATCATTCAACTTCAAACCCCACTCACTACTTAATAGCATGCCCCAATTAATTAAACAAATACATATCCATCCTCTGTCAGGGTTTATAGTTCAACCTTGCTTGTCATCTTCTTCATGAACAGGCAAGCCTCATTTTGGTGTAGCCTGTCTACTACCCTAGCCTTTCGTGCATGCAGGGGTTCTCCATCAGTGTCTGTAATGCTAACAGCCCACTAGAGCTAGCTGGCACTTCAAGCAGAACTGCATGAAGAATTATCACTTCTATGCAGGAAAGCAAAACCACTACAGGTATAAAGATGCTAACTGGCAACACCCTGACCTCCACTCAACAACACACAGGTGCATTTCAGGGCTCAAGGAGGAGAGGGGGTAAGGTGATCAGAGAAGAAGCCCCGGATCTCTAATATAGTAAGAGATATCAATTCTACTCAGACCCAATCCAGCTAAATTCACAGATAGCAGTTTACCCAAAGGAAAAGTGGTCTCCTGTCCTTCAGTTGCTCGACTCAGAGGGCATTCAGCAGAGCATAGCCAGGCAAAACCATATGCAAGATCTCTTTAAGCTATAAAAAAAAGAAGACTAGTTTCCAAAGAAATGAGACTCGGCTAGGGCAAAGAAGCAGTCATTGAACATTTTCTTCATCTTATCTCTGCTCCTGGTGTTTACAAACTCCAGGCAATAGCCTTGGGAGCCTCCGGAGAGTCGCTGAGTAACCCCATCGGATCCTTAATTTAAATACCCCGTTATCAATCTCTGGTGGTTTTGGCAGTTAAATAGAAGCGAGTGAGTGGAATGACATGCACAGAATGAATCCTTTTCAAGTTGTAAACGAGTGAGTCAGGATTCAGACTTGCCGAGATCCTCCAAATTAAAGCCCTTGCTATGATTCCAGGCATGCTCCGTCTTACCGTTTATGCTGTTGTCTCTCTCAAGCCGGATTCACCTGGAACTCCTTAACATATCTCTAGCAATGTGTTTGCACCAGGCCAGCCTCAGACAGCAACTGAATTCACATCTTTCTGCACTAGCAAGCTGAAATGGTACGGCCGTACTACAACCAAGAAAGGGGGAAGCACAAAAAATTCCAGAGATCACCCAGAGAAGCTGATCTCAGTGGAGCAAGACCAAAAAACCATTTCAGAAGAGCACAAAGAACATGCTAACGTTTGGTATCAAAAGCTTTAACAGGTCAATTTTTTCCCTAGAATGATCTTTTTTTTTTTTCCTCCAAACACGATGGACTTGCCTGTGGGGTTCCCAGGAAGGCAGAGTGAACGGGCTCTGCAGCAGCATTGCAGCCAGAGGAACCACGCATATGCTGTCCAGGCAATCCACTACACCCTGTCTCTCCAGAAAGATATTGATTTGCAATGCAGTGCTGCTTCAAAATCATATAGAACGGGAGCCAGACAGCTAGTGGTGATTGCACATGAGGAAAAACATTTAATCAAATGGATGCACTTTAGCCTGCTCAATTCAATTCTTAAAGGCACTAGAGAAAGCCAGAAAGTATGCTGAGTGACAGTCCCATTAAATCATAATCTGAGGTCCTATAGAAGGCCCAGTTTAGGCTACCATCGTTCATGTTACAAATGCTTGGGAAATGGTTGGATGTGTCTATATGCATACATTTGTCATATGTAAATGAGACATAATGAGGACTCTAAAATTACCATGCACCAAATGCATGAGGTTAAATTTTTTTTTCCCCACAGGTGTAGCATTTACTGAACCAAAGTGATGATGCATAGTTATGAGCCTGCAGGATTACTGATGGATTCATGACAGCCTCAAAAAACAAGACAAAACAAAAAAAAAAAAGCCCAAACAAACAAACAGACAAACAAAAAACAAAACAAAACAAAAATCCGCAAACCAGGGCATACAATCTTTAAGTAAATTGTGCCAAGTCATGCCAGAGGGTACTGGGTGGCAAAGGAAAACTAACTGCTACTCTCTTAGCGCCCCCTACAGGAGAGAGGCTGATCTATCCCTCCCTCATACTTGTTTTAGTATTTCCTATGCCTGGAAAGAGAATCACTATGGTTCAAAAATTAGAGTAAGGTAACTTACAGAAGAAATTTTAAAGTGACATGGTAATCTTTACTCATAAATATTCAAATATATGGTAAATTTAGTAAGGAGAGGCGGTAACTACTGTTCTAACGGTGAGTGGCCAATACTCCCAAAGCTCTGGGCTTGCATCTGTGTGCAGCCAGAAGGCTGAGGAAGAACCATTCACCTGTCACATCCCGGTGGATGCAAATGAGACACTTCTTCCTAAGAACTCACCCTCAGCACTCCAAATATCACCTGAGAAATAATCAACTTGACTTTCTCTGCAACACGAAAGAAAAATTCCTTCAAAATCCTTCCCCAAAAAAACTCATTAAAATAAAAAATATTATGTGCTATTTTCTTTATCAAAGCTAAGAAACAAACACTTTGGGGTGTGGGTGCATGCATACACATTGGCAAGCCACACTTAGAGTTCAGATGCCGTTTTTCTCGCTGGTCTAAACCGCTTCCCCAGAGCTGAGGTAATAAAACCTCGCTGCCATGCCTGGCTTTACACAGGTTCTGGTATTGAATTTAGGTCCTCAGATGACGGTAGCTGCCCACCCCAAGTTGTCTCCCTAATATCAGAAAACTTTATTTGTGTGAACACGGTGCCTGAAGAGTAGTAATATCCCAAAATACCTTTAAGGCCTTGAGCTTCTGTATGGAATTACTCATCCTTCCAATCCACAAACTCTCCCTTTTGCAAAGCCAACACTGCTTCAAATTTGAATCATTTAGAATTTAATTATCTGCCGTAACATAAAGTGCTCTTTTATTATAGGTACTGTCCCCATTTTAAGGCCTTGAGTACAAACCATGCCAATCACTGGCTTTTTTTCATTACTCTGTAACACAAATTGAGGCATCTAAAAACATTGATTAAATTCTTAAAATAACGAATCGATTTCCCCAATTCCATGTTTTGGGTCTAAAATTATCTTAGGCAAACTCCCTTCCCACAATTCAATGCTCCCAGAAATAATTCCGTTCCGAGTCAGCTTAGTCACTACACCACAACAGTTCTTATGATTCGTTTTTCCTGAAACTGTGGGTGAAATGTTGTTATTTACTAATATATCGTGCAAAGGGTTAATGCAACAAACAAACAAAACACAAACCACTCTATGTATTCCACCAGCATGTATTTGTATACACAGCATTGTGAATAACTACATTCTCTACATTCAAGAAGCCAAACGAATGATTGGAAATAAAGTGCCTACTATGCACAAGGACCTCTCTCTATACTCTCTAACATTACAGACAAATAAATACATAGAAAGCAAGACATGAAATTATCTGTAGTAATCAAGTATCTATGTTTGTGAGAAATGAAATTTGCAAGTAGATTAGATTAAACCTAACTCAAAAATAAACTTCAGATAATGATTTCAAACACTTAATAAAAGCTTTTGTGAAATGACTCCAAATAAATAAAACAAGCTATTGTAATGCAATAAAATACTTACTATTGTTCTAACAGAAGGTTTCATTATATAGCTCAGGATGGCCTTCAATGGTCTATGTCTATGAGTCTGCCCTCAAACATTTAATCCTCATGCCTCAGTCTCCAAGCAGCCCTGGCAAAGTAAGTTTTTGACAGCATGTGTCCAGTTACAAATAAGCTCCCTCCTGCATCGCAGGAGTCTCTTTAGAGTAAATAACAAAAATCTGAGGTGCCTGGGTTCTGCCTGGACGGGAAGAGCAAGTGAGCAGCCTCAGGAAGCCTCAGCTGGAAGCTGGCTGAGCAGGTAGCCAAGCACAGTGGCGGCTGCTGTGAAGGCTAAAGGCAAGAAGCCTCACCGGTGGCCAGAGAAGAAAGGGTCATGTAGGGCATACCAGGAAATCAGGCACTTTATCCCACAAAAATGGCGCTTGACTTGACTCCAAAAGATACGACCTTAGGGATTACAGGCTGGGTGGGGCTTTTCACTTCTTAACAAGGAACTAGTATAGAAAATAAATCCGGACAAGGAGGAAGGGGGGAAGACATTCCAGAAGCAAGGACGTAAGTCTGGACAAGACCTTAAAGAAGGCAATGGAACTAGGAGGCAGAGAGATAGAGAGATGTTTCATTGCCTGTTACTGACTGGACATGAGGCCCAATAAAAGGGGGGAACTCAAGTATAGTCCTGAAATTCTAACATAACGAGGAGAAAGTGAAGTCATAAACAACAAACAGATATGAAGGAAAGGCAGCTCCAGGAGAGGAAGAGATGTTCTGGCAAAGGCATGTGTCCATACATGCTCAACAGCACACCGCTTACTACATGCCTTGACTCAGTTTTCTAGTATCTGGGGTGAACCAAGATGCTGCCGCCTACTTCTTGGGGGCAAGACAAAGAAGAAGAAATCACAGGAAAATGCAGCCACAGATAAATACTTGCAACTAGCCTCAGTCGACCTGAAACTAGAAAATAAATCATCTGTAGCCTTAGGCAGGCAGGCAGGCAGCCATTGGCTGGGCCTGGAGAACAGGGGCGGGGCTCCAAGCAGGGCTGATTCTACTGACTGCAGAAGTGAGCCTGTTCGGTCAAGGTGGCCATTTTCCACTTCCTCAATGCTGACAACTGCTACAGCCATCTTCACCTTTATTCTTCTCTCTGCCTACCAGCAAGTCACTGGGCCACTCTGCTGGCTCTGGCTCCACTCAGTTGAACTTCAGCAACCACCTCAGCATAGACTTTCCTTTTCCCCTCCCCCCACCCCCAGCAAGCTCGCTGCACTGGTTCTGAACATTAATTGGCTTCGTTCATCTACTTATCTTCGCACTAGAAACAGCCCCCCAGGAGCAGGGGCCTCTTTATGTTAGTCCTGGGTCTTCCCGACACTATATAAACAGTAGAAGAGCGGCTCCCACACAGTCTGTGGGAGGAACAGAGTCAAATGGGCAGGGAGCATGGAGATCTGTGGCGGAAAAAACATGGTGTCAATAAATACGACTTTATGGTTGGCCTTAAAATAGTAAAGACAGGGATGGGGGATGGGAGTCATCAGTAAATTAATCACCGTTTTCACAAATGAAGCACATCTTTACGAGGGACAGCGATAGGTATCTGAAACCTCACTAGAGCAGAGTAGAGGCTACAAAACAGTTTGAGATTCAGAGAAAGGGGGACAAAAGGTCTTGTAAATAAACATCTCGTTTGGATTTGGGGAAAAATAGGAAATAAGACTGACCAATGACAAGGCTAGAATCTGGCCTCCATGTAAATACAACTCTGCCAGGTAACTGAAGTTAATCTCCTGAAATGCTTATCCTTCCATGAGATTACTTTTTCCAAATCTGAAATGTACAATGCCCACCCTCATTTTAGAAACTAGATTATAGTAAGCACAATCTTTATGTGACTTCAGCTGGTGATGGAGTCAGGTTGAACATTAGTGACCACAAACAACTTCACAGTATGCATGCAGGGCCAGGTGGATCCTGCTCTCAAAACTCTGATGTCTATGCCCTTCCCTGCTCAAGACTCATCCTTTCTTGTCCACCGGACTTTCCAACATTCACCTTCTGAGATCACCAATCTCTGTCTCAGGACAAGCTTTTTCAGCCATCTATGCCTTAGGAGAATGTCTTGACTAGAGGGTGGGTCAGACTAGTCAAGGTACAGCAGGGAAATGAGGTGGAAGCCTGCGGGCTATATTCTCCCAGCTTTTTGGATGGTCACATCTGTTAGAACCAGACACCTTTGTTGTAGGTCATATGACCTGGGGATATCTTAGACACGGCAGAGGCACAAAAACAATAAAGAAACAAACCAACAGAAGATAAGGGCAGAGGAATGCATTTATACAAAAATAAAACAAATAAAATAAACAGGAAAAGGAAACACTGATTTAAATGTTTTAAGATTAGGTGAGGGTAGCAGAAGAGGCTATGCAATTAGAACTGCTTATTATAAATTAATTGCATCAAATGTACATGAGAAAAAAATTAAGTGTTATTTTTGAAAAATGACAAAAGATTGGGATTTCTCAGAAGATGGTTATCAAATGATTACAACTCCATATATCCCTAGAGATTTTTATGAGTGAGCATTTACAATGAAACACTCATTAACTGACTGATTCTTAAATGAAGATGTTGCTTTACCAAGCCTAAACATTAACCTTCCAGTAAACCTGAACATTTAACTCAGTTGTTCTCCATCAATGGCACTCAGTACCTAGACTTTTATATTTGGATAACTGTCATTTACTTAAAATATTTCCTCAAAATACTGCAACTCTGAAGGAGCTGAGATTAAATATTTAAGCGCCATTCCATAGCTAAACTCAAGCTACCCTTAGGTCACTGGTGCCATTTATGGGAACATCAGTATGGTTCACTTACTCAACTCATACTCTGGATTCTAGAGGGGAAGCAAGAGGGGTGAGTTTTAGCAATGAACACCCCTCCATCTATTATGACTCAACAAACTTTATCGGTCTATTAAATTTGCAAATTAAGAAGGAATGATGAGGGGTTGGGGATTTAGCTCAGTGGTAGAGCGCTTGCCTAGCAAGCACAAGGCCCTGGGTTCAGTCCTCAGCTCTGGAAAAAAAAAAAAAGAAGGAATGATGATAAGGAAGGAACATGGAGGGCACTCTCCAGTCTCCTGCAGAAATTCTACCAAACACAATCACAAGATCCCTATCTTTTTTTAAAAAAATCTATCAACTATGTAACTTTTTAACTGATAAATTATATAGTATATAGGTTTAGGGTACAAAAGGATGTTAGGATATATGAACAATTTGTGACATTAAACTAATTAGATTATCAGTCACTTCAAATAAGAATTTTTGTGTTAACAAATTAAAGTTAATGGATTAGCAATTCTGAAATACACTAAACTAATGTTTACTATATTCACTGAGGCTATGCAAAAGATAAAAATAAGACCAAAAAAGAAAGCCTTCCTCTTCCTACCTGATACTGTAGCCTATGGCCACTAACTGATCAATGTCCCACCACCCGGCCTCTGAGCGCATCCTGTACTGTCTGCTTCTATCACTTTAATTGTTTGAGATTCCACACATAGATGAATATGTATTTTCTCCTTTCTATGCCCAGCCTAGTTCACTTAAGCACAATGTTCTCCAGCTCCACCACTGCTGTAAATAATAGAATCTCCTTGTTATGAAGACTAAATAGTATTCCTCTAGGTTTGCACATCACTTTCTCTCTGTCCATTCACTGATGATATACATATATGTTGATTCCATAACTCGGCTTCTCTGAACTGAGGAATGAACTGTAATAAACATATTATACAAATATAATTTTTGAGAAGTTGATTTCCTATCTTTTTTACTAAACTGCCAAAATAATATAGGCAGATTTGTATCTCCACATCTGTATTGACCAACAGAGTCAATGTAGTTTGGATGTGATGGGTTCATTCATGTTTCTTGGTTAAAGACAAATCTGTGTTGAAAAAAAAAAATATGTCCATGTGAAAAAAAAAATCTTCAGTTATGAAATTGATCCAGCCTGGAAATTGAAAGTCCAAAGATGGAGCTGCTGCTACCAAGGAATGTTAGGTGGTTATGGCTCGCAAGAAGCTGCATAAATGGGAGAGCCCTGAATCTAATAAGAAAGCAGGTCGATGCAGACTACAGCAATGAATCAGGCCTTTCTTATTTTCACCTTGCTTTCAGCACTCTCATTTGGGACACAGTTATGCTTCTCCCTGGATTTCAGCCCCCTTCTTTCTCACCTGTATCCATTACCTCCTCAGTTTCCCTGCTAACAGAGAGTTTGTACCTCAGTCCCTGTTCCATTTGTTAAATCTTAATCACTTCAGACTTGTACTTACTTTGAAATGTTAGGGTTTTTTTGTATACCTGCTGTATAGGGCTTCTACATACACATGCATGCATGCTTTCATGTGTACTATTGATTTGAGTGAACTATGCATGCAATGTTCCCCTGTTTATGAACCAGTGGAAACATGGAGTTTGGATGTGATGCCATGCACCAAGTATGTACACGGTGGGTTGGGGCGGAAATGCAGATGAAAAGATGATTTCATGGTGACCATCTTCATAAAAGAGCCTCAGGAGAGTTTAAAATGTTTAGAACTAGCATGACACAAGGGATAAAAATGAAACTATAAAACTTCATCAGCACATATAAATTCCTCGGATAGAAGCAAAAGAAGGGCCAACAGCTCTGAGACGAGAGACTCTTCTCTTGTGGGAGTGGTTTCATGAGGATGGAGTCTGTGTACAATATGAATCTATGACTGTTCAAAAGCCCCGAAGGAGCTGCCTCTCATTCTGGTTTCTTGTTGTTGTTCATTTGCTTGTTTGTTATTAAACTTGCCCTAGTTTTTTTTTTCACTGTGAAGAAGGAAAAAGTAAAATTCCAGTAGTGGCACCCATCAGGGACAAGAGAGTCACAGAAGCTGTGGGCCAGATGACTCTCGGTATACAGCGCAACAACAGACACAAGAGAAACTCCACCTCAGAAACAAGATCAAAGAGAGAACCAACTCCAGAAAGTTGTCCTTTTGACCTCCACAGTGAGCCATGACTCATATGTAACCTCTGCCCCAACATACATTCATGCATACATACATGCATACATAAATGTGGTTTTGTTAAAGTTTAAAATACTGTAGTAAAATTCAGTCACTAAATGATTTGCCTATCCCTAAGAACTGGGGTGAACTAGAAAGGAGAATGTTGAGAAAGGACTACAATGCTCTAATGCAACAATAGCTGTGAATGATCAAGGACAAACTCAGACCTTCAAATGGGATCCTAACTCAGTGGGTGGAGAAAAGCTCTGGTTCTGGTCTTTAAGAGGACAGACATGCTGACATAGATTGCTTGGCAGTAGGCAGCACCGCTTGCCTTCCTCCTTGGTAAGGACTCTGCTCTGCAGGATTCACTGATATCTAGGAAAGCATGCATCTCATCCAGCACTAGACAAGGGACCTATCCTAGCCCAGTACTTCTGCTGGGACCTTCCAAGGACCATTCAACTGCACTGCAACCCTCTCTGCCTTAATGGTGGTGAAGTGGAGAAAGCGCCTGCTTGGAAATATCCACTGGCAGCATTTCCAGCTGTTTCAAGGAGCAGGGCAGAGTGACTGACTCTGTCAGGAGGCAAGAGCAGGAATGAGGGACAGTGACAGAGCTGGTGACCGGGACCACTGGGTCCAGCCCCAGGTCCTTGGTGTTCTCACTGCCCGGGGCTCTAACACAGAGTAAACCAGTTCCTGTCTCTATTTTCCCATAATTACCATTCTAGTAAGTCTCCTTCTTCCCTATGGATATTATAAACTCACTTTCACTCCCTTGTAACCCAGAATATTAGTAAATGTGAGCATCTGTGTGCATAAAGGGTGCTGAGCTATCATGAAGCACTAAACCAGAGATAGGGGTAAATAATTAAACAAGAGTGTTGTTTTAAGAGCTAGTAAAGGGAGATGTATGAATGATACATTGACTGAGAAAGGAAAGGATAGGCCTCATCCCAGCCAAAGAATTTTCCAAAAACTCCTTCAAATGTCTAACTAGATTATATGTAAAATCCTGTAAGTCTGTACTATGTATAGAATTAATTTTTAAATTTATATCATATAAGGTACTGCCATGCAAAAATAACCTTTTATCTGGTGTTTTAGAAAGCCTGACTGGTTTGGCAAAATTATTTGGATAGGATCCAAGTCCCTGTGAAAACACACATGAAAATGTAAGTCCGATGGCTATACATCGACTCTTAAGTAGTTAACAAATGTTACAGAACCCGCAGAAGTAAAGTTAATCTGCTACCTCAATTCTGGCCTCTAAAGGCCTGTGACCATGACAGCAAGGGGAATTTTTAAAAAGCCACACAAGTACTCTAGAGATGT
This sequence comes from Mastomys coucha, assembly GCF_008632895.1. Taxonomy (NCBI): domain Eukaryota; kingdom Metazoa; phylum Chordata; class Mammalia; order Rodentia; family Muridae; genus Mastomys; species Mastomys coucha. Next base: position 2,236,069 of record NW_022196901.1, read on the forward strand.
GTGGAGGAGGTAAAGAAAAGGCAAGAAGACATTGTACAGTATACTACATTTGTGTGTGTCACTCCTAAGGATCGCTCACTATGCTCTATTATTTGACCAGCCATTCACCAAGTTTTTGAATTCCGAACCATAGGAGTAAAACTGAACAGGCCACTTCTGCTGTTCTCACAAATACTCACAATAGTAAATACAGCAAATAGAATAATCCCCATAGACCTGTAACAGTAGACATTGTGAGAGTTCAGGCTAAGGGAGGCTTCAGAGAAATGGATCAAGCAACCCTGGACTATTCCCAGCTTAGGTAATCAAATTCTGAATACTAGAATCACAAAGAATCCATTTCAATAGTAAGACAGTGTGAGGTGGGCTCTGTATACCCAAAGACTAACAGTGATCACACTTAACGTAAGCATTGTTATCTGAATGCAATTTGATAACATAATGACGAGGCTTTGTAATACCATAGGGGCACGGCTTAGAAGAGTGGAGCAAGTTCTGTAACTCAAACCCTCACAAACAATGGCTCTTTGAGCCTCTGGTGGAAGAGCATTTGGATGGACTCCAGAGTCTCCATGCACACTGCCTGCCCACATGGCTCAAAGATGTGTTTTTGCCTAGTTTCCCTGGATGCAGACAACAAAGCTTTTCCCTCACATTTAAACAAAACTTAACTTTGGACACGGTTGCAATAGCTTGAAACAGAGAATGTGAAAACTATTCATGCCTCTCTCTCTCTTGCTCTCTCCAGTAGTGATTTTAACTCTGAAAACTTGTATGGATTCCACTACCACAATGCAAAGGCCAAATCAATTATGCTGGTTTTACCAACCCTCCCCTAAAGCACTCACCTCTTTAATTAATGCCTCCTTCATTCAAAATGACTCAACTCATGCAAAACATAGGATTGCTTTCAAATGGATACCATCACAACTATAACTTTCTATGAACAAGGACTAAAGCAACTACAGCTGCAAACAGACCACACAACAAGCCCCAACACAGCCCAGACCCACCTTGGTCCCAATCCTCCCTGACATGCCCAGGTGAGGTGATATGGCTGAGAATTCTTAAGGGATCAAACAAGCTCAAAGAAAAGGAGGCAGCCTCATAAATGACCCCCCCCAACACACACAGACACACACACACACACACACACACACACATGAGCGAGCATGCACACACACACACAGAGGCACATACACACACACATGCACACACACACAGGCACACATGCACACACATGCACATGCACACACACACAGGCACACACACACACACATGAGCGAGCACGCGCACACACACACAGGCACATACACACACACAGGCACACACACATGCACACGCACACACACAGACACACACACGTGAGCGAGAGCACACACACAAGCGTGCGCACACACAGGCACACACACAGGTACACACACACACATGAGCGAGCACGCACACACACACACACAGGCACACTGGAGCACTAACTCCAACATAAACTCAGAGACAAATCAGTAGGATGGAGAAAGTAAGATGAAGAACAGAAGGAGGGTGCCTTCCTAAGGCCTTGGGAGGATCCCTTACAGACTGAAACAACAACAGTTCTTATACAGTCAACAATCCTTGTGAGACTAAATAAAGACCTGCTGGCCAAAACAGTTCTCAATAAAGCAGGGTTTTCAACTCCAGTGATCATGTATACTTATAGGAGCGACCAGGCACTAAGCTTTTAGGCCCCTCAGATGTCCTGACTCTCTGAGCTTGTGCTTTGCCATGCTGTGTTGGACCAGTCTTGGCTCTCCTGCTTCAGTTTCTGTATGGGCTAAGGGCCTCCCAGGCTTATTTCTGAGTCACTCCACAAGTCCAGTTCTCCTGACTATTTCCCAGCATCTTTATTTATTTCCATTGCCGCTGTGTTTTTCTTTCACACCATTTCAAGAAATTGAAAACCTTTTTAAAAACCTATAAGGATGTCGCCACAGGCTCTCTTGCTATGTGCTGGGATTTCCTTTGACTAAGGTGGAAATGCCTCTTGATGACTCAGTATTAAGTGCACACTCTCCCTTTACTCCTTTCTGTCCTTTCTCATTGTAACTACCAACAAAGCCCCAGTGTGTAAGAGACAGTTTCCAGAGTTAGAGACCAGCCTCGTCTACACAGTGAGCTCCAGGACAGTCAGAACTATATAGAAGGACCCTATCTAACACCCACCCCCCCCACACACACACAAATTGGCAGTAGAAAAATAAGCTGCATAATATATTCATAACTACCTACCACAAACCACTTTCAATATGAGAACATTAAAAAAATAACTCATCAAGAATTAACTTCATGGTTCGATAGATGTCCCAGTGTAGGGGAATGGAGGGCCAGGAGGAGGGAGTGGGTAGGTGGGTGGAGGAACACCCTCACAGAAGCAGGGGGAGGGCGGATGTGATAGGGTGTTTCTGGGAGGGAGGGAAACCGGGAAAGGGGATATAACATTTGAAATGTAAATAAAGAAAATATCCAATAAAATTTTAATAAAAAATAAGAAAAAAATAATTAATTTCATTAGTAACAGCCAATCAGCTTTTAAAATAAATAGGTTTAAATTGTTAGGCACACATTTCTCAAAAAAAAAAAAAATAAAGGTGTAGGGGGTGGGAGGGGATTGAGACAATTGGTACCAATCAGAAATCAGGACTCTGTCTTCTGAGACAGAACTAAACAAAATGTTCTATCTGATCATGGCAGGATTAAAATAATGAGGCACTGTTTTTTAATGCAAATACCAATAACTGTTTTTCTACTAAAAAATTGGGTGAATCATCAGTGAAGCATGGATCTCTGAAGAAACAGGACTCCCACGTGAGTTAAATCCCAAGGAGGAAAGCCTACAGGAATAGTGATCATCCTCTCATGGACAAAATGTTTTACTGTTTAGTAGCACAAGCTACTTCAACTAACAGCCAGCATTGAAGGTAGCTGCTAAGGAACTGTATAAGTAGAACTCACTGGTAGACTACCATTACAACTAATATGAAATTAAAATGAGGATAGAAATGCTAGTAAAAGATAGTTACTGGCAGAACAGCGCACACAAGCATTGTCCACTGAAATGTCCCTACCCCCAAGTCTCTGCAGAAATCCTTTTCTCCAAGACAGTGCCCTGCACTGAAAATGACCACACACAAATGTGTGGGCTATTAAATGTAACTCAGCCTGACCCTTCCTATGGGGGCAAACATCAAGCAGCATGTGTCAGCTCATTCTCATTCAGTGTTCCAATATGTCTTGACAAAAGCATATGGCATGTCCATAAAAAGGTTTCTTTTAAAGCAATTCTTATTTGAAAAGTAAAGACTCTTTTAAACCTATTTAAATGTCTCAAAAGAATTAAAGTATTTCCGCCAACTTTACATCAGACTAGAAATCCTCTCTAACAGTTTTACACGGAAATTACTTGTAAGTTTATAGAAAATCTCATGCAGAACCAGTCAGCTCTGTATCAGGTCAAAGACACCATCTAACATTTGCCCTATAAAGAGACTGCTAGCACCACAGAGAACAGAATGAGCTCCACCTCATTCGATGACAGTTTTCACCTGTTTATATGGCAGCTTGTTTATACTCAGCTACTAAAAACAATGAATTTATGAAGTTCTTAGGGAAATGGATGGATCTGGAGAATATCATCCTGAGTGGGGTAACCCAATCACAAAAGAACACATGTGGCATGCACTCTCTGATAAGTGGATATTAGCCCAGAAGCTCAGAATACCCAAAATACAATCCACAAACCACAAGAAACTCAAGAAGAAGGAAGACCAAAGTGTGGACACTTCATTCCTTCTTAGAAGGGGAACAAAACTGCCGGGCAGTAGTGGTGCATGCCTTTAATCCTAGCACTTGGGAGGCAGAGGCAGGCAGATTTCTGAGTTCTGAGTTCGA
>NW_022196901.1:2240279-2253383 GCF_008632895.1 Mastomys coucha
GAGACAAACTATGGAGCAGAGACTGAAAGAAGGACAATCCAGAGACTGCTTCACCTGGGAATCCTTCCTATATTCAGTCATCAAATCCAGACACTACTGTGGATGCCAGCAAGGTTGGCTGAAAGGAGCCTGATATAGCTGTCTCCTGAGAGGCTCTGACAGAGCCTGACTAATACAGAAGTAGAGACTCACAACCATCCATTGGACTGAGCATAGAGTCCCCAATGAAGGAGCTAGAAAAAGGACCCAAGGAGCTGAAGGGTTTGCAGCCCCGTAGGATGAACAACAATATGAACTAACTAGTACCCTCAGAGCTCCCAGAGACTAAACCATCAACCAAAGGGCACACACACATGGTGGGACTCATGGCTCTAGCTGCATACGTAGCAGAGGATGGCCTAATTGGTCATCAGTGGGAGGAGAGGTCCTTGGTCCTGTGAAGGTTTATGCCCCAGTGTAGGGGAATGCCAGGGCCAGGAAGCAGGAGAGGGTGGGTTGGGAGAGGGGAGGAAACAGGGTTTGTTTTTTGTTTTTGTTTTTGTTTTTGATATTTTTTCAGAGGGGTAACCAGGAGAAGAGATATCATTTGAGATGTAAATAAAGAAAATATCTAATAAAAAAAAAGAAAAAAAGGATCTCCCTTTTGTTTGTTAAAAGACAGAGGAATAAAGCCATGTTTGTTCCCACAGTTCACTCTTACCATAAATCTCCAGGATCCCAATGCATTTCTCCATTTTTTTATAGCAACATTTTTAAAAGGAGGACTTCAGCTTTTCTAGTCCATCTTCACATTCATTCTTTAACTCATTAAAATCAGGATTCTAGCTTCTCCACTGCACTAAGGGTCATTCATCCATGACCGCTGCAGGCCAATGGCAAACCTTACCAGAACCTCTTGGAACACACAGCACAACAGAGCGGCTCCTCTTTCCGTAGGTCCTCAACAGGGCTCCAATTACACATGCCCAGTTCTCTCCTATTTCACTGGCTCTGCCTCTTTGCAATTGTCCCAGTCACTTTCATCCAGACTAAAGACTTAAATGTTGACATACTGGAACCCTGGACCTCTCCATGCTCCAATCTACACTCTCTCCACAGGTGAGCTCATCTTTCTCCATCGTTACAGCAGTACCAGGGCATAAGAGTGCCCACATGTGTCCCTCATCTTCAGACTCATGTATCCTACTAGCTACTGTTAAGGGTTGGGCTTATCCAAGGTTTTACCCAAGGCCCTGATGTAAAACCAGGATCATGCTTGGCAGAGCCTGTAATAGTTCAGAAGCTAAGTGATGCATATGTTGGAGGCTACAGCCTACTGTGTGTGCTGGCATCCTTGGGCCAGGGCAGTTGTCTACTTCAGTTCCTTTGTGGAGCTCCTGCCCCTGCATCCTTCAATGACGGGCCATAGCCTATAATGACAGACCAAAACCTAAGCTATAATAAATCCTTTTCTCCCCAAATTGTTTTTGGTCATGTGTTATCATGACAGAGAGCCATGTAGATTGGTGATAAACTTCAGCACATTCTACTTTGAATATGTTCGGCTTTTAATCAATCGGCCCTTTGAAACCACCTACCCTACAATCTTTAATTAATGCACAGCTTCCTGTGTGTGCACAATCAATTAACTGACTTATAACATTAAATGTTAATAAATTTTCAATTTCAAGAAGAAAATTTTCAGGAAAAGAATTCAATTACAGATGTTTTGACTTATAAAAATATTTAAATATGAGTAAGTGGCATATGATTATTAAGACACCAAAATAATCTAAAATTTCTCTACTACAAACTTCAAACTAAAGTAAGTGTTTACAGCAAGACAAGTATTGCCTATTTACTTGAAAATGTGGAATTGGGGTGAGTGGGTACATAGAAGTAGAAAAGAAGCTATTAGGGAGAAGAATGGTAACCAGCAAGAGGAGATAAAAGAGAGTAGAAAGAGTGAGCATGATGTAACGACATCAGATAGATTGAATATAGGCTACAATGGCATCCATTATTTTTCACAATATACACTATTTTAAAAAAATAAATAAAAGAAATTTCAGTTAGCTTATACAAGAAACATAAGAAGTACTAAATACTAATCTTAAACTTGTCTTAATCTTCACATTAGACGTAAACTCAGCATAAGATTAAAACAGAAAGGTTTAAATTAGTTTTAATATTTACTAGTTAACAATATTAATACAGAGTATTTATTATACTGTTTCTCTTTTTTTTTCGATGAAAATTAAGTGGCTTTTTTTGGTGGGTTTGGTTTTAGACAGAGATCACTTCTTTTCTAGGCTTCTTCTGCATCTTTAAAATTGGCAGTTCAGTCATTAGCTTCCTGTTACACCTCAGAGATATTACTTACATCCCCATTTGCTGTGACTTCATATTCAACTGCTCTGCAAAGATATAGTTAGCACCTATTCTTTTACTATAAGGAAAAGAATTTAGAGGAACAAACTTTAGAAAGGATAAGATCCTCTCAATGAAGCACAGCCCAATGCAATTAACCCATTATTTTCCTTCCCAGCCCTTGCATATACTCAGTGGCACCTGTCATCCTTCTAAAGTATAGGCTCGCTTATACCTGCTTTCAATTGATTATCCTAATGTCAATGGTTGATATGCTATTGCTCAGTGGTCCTTGCATTGGTCTCTTTATACTACTGATCCAGAAGAAGAGCAGAGCAGAGCAAGGTGTAGTAACTTAACTAGAAGTATAATATCTTGACTATTATCCCAACACTGAGAGTCAAGCAGAAACCGCTGTGAATTTTGGCAAGCCTAGGCTACCTGGTAATAAGGTATACCATCCTGATTTAATAAGTTCAGGGCCTTATTTCAAAAGAAAAGAAATGAAAAGAGGAGGAAAGGAGAAGGAAGAGAGAGCAGTGGGTACCGTCACCACCAGAAATGGCAGCGCAATAACCAGAAAACAAAGCCCAGATGATGCCAGAACCTTCTTAGATCACTTCCTTTTGTTTCATTTGCAAGCTTGTGATTAATGTGAAGTGAAAGAGAATCTGGAAAGAGAATCATTAGGAGAATGAAAAAGGCAGAAGATTCAAAATACTGACAAAGTATATTTCCTTCACTGGCACAGAGCATAGCACTGGTTCTCCGCAACACACTTGACTGATGACTGCTCTCCCAGCCGACTTCCCTGAGAGAGCCTTTCCTAGATGCTCCAAACAGCACAGTACTGAATGTGCAATACTACTGGGAAAGCCATGAAAACAGGCATCTGCATAACCTATTCCTTATAAAGATTCCTTATATAACCATGACGAAAGTCCCAAGATGCCTGATTGAGTAGCACATATCTTATGTGCACTAACCTTGGTGTGCTTCTTTCAAAGCTTTGTTGGCATTGCAACCCAGGGTCAGGAGTCCCCCTCCAGTGCCTTATGCAACTTCTGTTCAATAAATATTTAAGTATGAAGGAGTGTAGATGTTTTAAATTTTAAAAACGACCTTTAGACATCGACCTCAATATTTGTATTCCACAGAAGTAGTCACATTTTAAATATCTTTGGGAAGAATACACAGCGCAGCCATCTCAAAATGGATTTTAAAAAAAGACAGCAAATATGTACAAAATCTGAAATGCTTCCTATAACAGCAAGCACAAAAAAGGGAATCTGGGCTTTTACACTCAGGCTAAAAGTACAAATCTTTCATTCATGTACTTCACATTTTTATGCATCTTTTCCTAGCATAGGAATGGTTTCATACCACAAACTATAGAACTCTGTTGGCAAAATGCTTTTCCCTGGGGGAAAAATAGTTTCAGCTTCCTAGACAAAATAGCTCGAATTTAAAGTAGGTTTGGGGTTTTTTGTTTTGATTTTTGTTTTTGTTTTTGTTTTTTGTCTTTATCATCAGGAATATGTGATGACCTCTACACAAAGTATAATGAAAAAAAGATAAACAATGCTCTAAGCTGGAAAATGAGGCCTGGGTTTGTATTTGTAAGGAATCAGATGTATGACTTTGGAGTTCTTTCACAAAATTGAAACAAAGACAATATAAGTACACTTATGCATGATGAGCCCTCCTGCTAACAAGCTCTCTCCCACATGACACCAATGGGGACACTGATGCTGATTGCTAGACTTCTTCCCAAATTCCAATGCTAAAAATCTGATACATAGAAACATTGGTTATATTTAGATAAAAATCCCCAATGGCCTATCACATTCCAGTAAAATCCCAACCTACAGTAAACATGTAACATATATAAATAAAAAAGACATCCAACTGGGATTCAATAAAAGCAAGTCCAGTCTAGTATGCTAGGTATGAAGTGTTTTCCATGAATACAAACAGCCTCACTCAGGAGCTGGTGATCACTAGAGAGGGAGGGAATATGGGGTGTGGGGGGGGGGGCGGAGGCTGAGATCACAACTGCTCAAGGACTGACTTCCTGGCATCAGAAGATAAAGCAAGAGAGCAGAACGCCCACATCCCTTCTCCAAGACCAGAGACTGAAGCCTGAAGCAGAAAACAAGCCCCTGAGGCTTACACCTGAACAACTCTCACCAAAGAGGCCCCAGAACACATGCTCTTCAGTTCCAGGTTTCATAAAATGGTTATACAGAAGACAGTGAAGGGTGCTGAAGCAGGCTGAGCAGTGAGGGGCATGGGCAAAGTTGAACAACTGATCAAGCATCATGAGGAGACGCTGTGGAAGAGTCAATGAAATCAAACCAACATTCCTGTGGGAGTACAGGTGACAGACAAACATGCAATGCACAGTGGGGTGGGCGTTCCGGCATGCTAGTCATTACTAAAGCCTCATTTGTAGTACCCCACTTAATTCTACTTGTTAGTCAAAGAGATGGGGACTATCATTGCAGCCATATCAGTAGGAGGAAAGTGGCATTTGGAATTGTGAGGCAGTGTGGCCAAAGTCACAGCGCAAGATGTGGAGCTGGAAGTCAGGCAGGAGTCGGCTGAAAGCATCCCTTGTAGTCCATGCTGCTGCCTATACTCCAAGCCTCTAAGGATTCTGAATTTGAAAGTTGACCAGAAAGCTCTGTTTTCCTAAAAGCACCTCCATCTTAATGAACTACACTGAAATTCTATACTGTGACTCAAATTCTGGTGCCTGTGTGTCTGTATGGATCGGTCTGTATGGATTTTATACTAACCATTCCTTCATAACACATGCCAATTCTGTGCTGGCTGCATACAAGTGAGGACATGGGTCAACATCTGAGCTCTGTGGATCTACAGCTGTTATAGCTCTGAGGTTACATGATCTACAGTTCTTCATTCAGTATAATCTTACCTTCTATTGAAGGGGTTATATCACCTATATCATCAGCCTAGGATGTAGGCTGCCCCCATGTAGATAAAAATCGAGCAATTCTGATATTTATCTACTTAGCCACAAATCTAAATGAGACCCAATCACTGGGCTATCCAGTAAAGTTTAATGCCTTAACACCTCACACCTCACAAAGAAAACAGACAGCAGTTCCAAGTGGAAGCCATCAATATTTATCTTATGGCCTCTGAAAATGTGCCCATTCGTTCTACCCTTTACAACCTATGTGATTACAGAGAGGAGGGTATGCAGAGATCTGGTCACTAGAATGTCTTTGAGACACTTGAAGCACCACATTTTCTCCCTTCTGGGTAGCTCTACAGCTATAAAAGAGTGAAATCCCCCAGGTAACCATGTTGGTCTTAGTCTGCTTTGAAGACAGCCAGACAATGTCAGCAGTGTGAGAGGGAGACCCGTGCCCATGACTGCTAAAATGAAAGCAGCAAAATTGATGGGTGTTGTCTGCTCAGAACACTTACCATCCCAGAGAAAACATATACAGTCATGTGGTGCATTTAAGGGACTTACAAGCCTCGATAAGATTCCTAATTTGTCATTTTTATTGCACTAGTACTAAGACATTCAATAGTTCCTCCTTTCAAAGGCTTTTTGTTCATAATCTTTTACTTGTTCTGCAAGCTTTCTAATGTCTATCATAGTGAAGGAAAGAAACTGGAAAAGCTTAATGACTTTTATGTTGACACAAAGTCAACATCGTCATGCTGGTCTTAATTAGTATTAGTCACAGTCACACAGGTCATAGATACTGAGGCTAGACTGTCTGGGTTCATATCATGACCATATCAGTTTCTAGATGGTCAATCCCAAGCAAGTTCCTTTATCCCTTGCCAGAAAATGGAAGTCATCATGACAATAATAACTACTGAATACTGTGGTAAGAATATAGTTGATTTTTCTGAAGTTCTAGAACAGTGCTTTGTCACAGAATAAACATATATATATATATACATATATATATATATACATATATATGTATATATATATATGTATACACATATATATATACAAATAGTGTTTATTACATAAAATATGAATAATTTTGAAATATGATTTTGCAATTGCATCAGACAGTGAGATGGTTTCCATACCTACAAGAAGCACCATCCTTCAAAAGGAACTTTTAAAAGTTTTTAGACTCAGCCTCATTCTACAAATAATTTCAAGGCAGAAATGTGAAATTCTTACAGTATAGAAAGTTAAAATAAAATCCCAAATACTGAGGCTGAGATAAGAAACCAAGCTCTGTTCCTAATGTACATATGAGGGCATCTTACAACCCCTACAACTACAGCTCCTGAACATCTGATGCCCTCTTCTCAACTTTACTGGCACCCGTACTTCCATGTGCATACCCACAAGCATACACATAATTTAAAATAATAAAAAACAAATCTTTAAAACGAAACACAAAAACCTGCATACAAGGACGGAGACATCTGTATTCACATGACAGGTTGGCCACAGATCTTTTTTCTCCTCTTCTATCAAAACAACATCAAAAGTTACTAGGACACAGACCAAGAGAGAAATATTTCAAGCGTGCTGAAGGAGCAATGACTGGTGTGGCTGAGTAGAGGAAGCTTGTGGGGAGCCACTGACATGGGAGTGAATACCTACACCAAATCCAGACAGGTTGGAAAATGAGGGAAAACAGGATGTGTTTCTGAAGTTGGAAACCTGTGCAGTCTCCTTAGGCCACAACTGGAAGTTGTGCAGTCCCTGCCCATTCTGTCCCAATGTGCCTAGGATGTGCTCTGCAGATGCTGACATCTATATGCCACTGGTAACCGGAAAACACAGCACTAAATTCAAAGGGCTGAATACTGTGCTCACTGGGACCCTCACTTCAACTCCTTTGATCTACTCACATACACAAGGCCCAACCTAACGCATTAGGTTTTTCCTATCCTATAGAAAAATGACTCCAAAAATAACTGAATCTTTTAGGAAGCCATTTTGTTTGCTGTGTCACTACCATAAAGGAAAGCAACTTGCTAATCAACCTTGCCTATGGTAAAGGACTAATCAAAGAACATGTCAAGACTTATCCTTACACACTGGATTGTATATGTTAATCATGCAAATTACGCACTTAGAAACAGCTGCAAACATGTACAAACAATATACAGAAGAGAAAAGGAAAGAAAGGAAGAGAAAGGAAAAGAAAAGGAGAGAAAAGAAAAGGGAGGCTTTATATTACAGACATTACATAGAACAGAAAGATACTTTAATAGTAAGAAAAACAGTTAGCCATAGTGTCACACACCTAAGTCCCAGCACTCATGAGGCCAAGGCAGGGAAGATACAAGTTGAAGGATATCCTAAGCTATGTGATGAGACCCTGTCTCAAAAGGAAGAAAAAAGGAAAAGACAATGCATAGAGGGACCTGAAAGAGAACAGAGTGATGATTTAAAAGTTCTTTGGGGACAATTATTCCACCTAGAGTTATATATGTGGCCAACATATCAACTGAATGTAAAAAAAGGAAATAAGGGCAGTCACAAGTCCCAAAGAACAGAAAGCCACCCTGTCACTCTCCTCACAAAGTCACTGGTTAAACATTCTTCGAAATAAGAAAGCAGGCCAGGGTTGGTGACTCATGCTTGTGTCATGGCACTTGAGAGACCTGGGTAAGAGGAGTTTGAGGTTGGGCTAGGCTGCGGAGTGAGATCCTTTCTTAAAAACTAAAGCTAGAAAGCGGGAGGTATAAGATCATGCTGAAACATGTGGTAATACTGAGGAAAATGCAAGGAAATGGGAGCCCTTCGAAGCTAAGACTGAGTGAAACCAGGAGCCTAGGTCTAGAAAAGCAGGTTCTGTAGGACAGAGGTACCTACTGCATTCTGCCACAGTGGTGATCTCAAAGAGAGGACAGACAACAAATGAGCAAATGCGAAAGTGTAAGCTACTAAGTCAACCTGGAAAAAAATGTTAAAAAGAAAGGCAGTGTGCTACAATATACCTGTTGGCTCTTAAGAATATATGTACCATGTGCCAAAACAAAGTTCATAAATATAAAATGAAAGCTAAAGTGGCTTATAGGCAATTTTTTCATTAATTTATTTACCCAACTTTACATCCCAATAGCATTCACCTCTCCTCCCAGTCCCCCCCTCACACAGCCCCTCCCCCATTTCCTCCTCCACTTCTCCCCAAAACATATTTGGGTAATTATGACATCGTTTCAAATAAACACACGGTCATTCAATATAGACTGTACATGAAGTTAAGTCAGTACAAGATAAATACATCATAGAGTATCTGTGTGTATCTGTCAAAAAGCTGCAACAACAAAAATAAAAGGTGCCTTCTTGACCTCCGTAAGACTTGCCAGCACCATACAGTGGGCCATCAGAACAATCCTCCAAGTATTTGCGATAAAACACATCTTTAAACCAAGTCTAAATATGAAATGCATACACTCCTTAAGTCAAGGCACACCATGTTCCCTTTATCTCTCCTTTACAGATCTTTAAATGTGACACACACGGACCCTGGACCTTTCTCCCAGAGCTAACACATCCGCACCAGAATCACTTTTCGACTACCCCAAAACAACGCTGAAACCGACTCATCCTCCCATGTTTTGGATTTTCAGTTACTGAGTCTGCTCACAAAATAACAACTCCAACCATTTCTCAGGATCTCCAGGACTCTCCCTATTGAGGCATGATGACGTCACTGCAAGATTCCTCTTGAAGATTTCTGCAGCAGCATCTCACCTAGTTTCCTGCTAGTACTGTCATTTCTCCACCTCTCTGATAAAGTGTCCTTTTAAAACAGACATGAAGCCACTTCACTCGACTCAAATTTAGTTTAGCTTTAGTTTGGGGGTATGAGTGTGTCCTCTGCATGTGTACCACATGCTGCCACAAATGTGCCTGCTTCCCTCAGAGACCAGAAGAAGGTGGTGAGTCCACTGGAACTGAAACTATAGACGGCTGTGAGTCATCATGTGGGTGCTGGGAACTGAACATGACCCTGCTGAGAGCAAGTGCACATCTCACCACCAACTCACAAACATTCCCTAGTTGGGAAATCTCAGCCTGCAAGAGGTTGAGGCAGGAGGATCTTGAGTAAAAGGACAACTGAAGCTACAGAGATCCTGTCTCAAAACCCCAAGCCAAAAGCAAATCTTTGTTTATTTGCTATAAATTTATTTGCTAGGTATGGACACGGAAGGCCATCAGTTGGGTGATTCATGAAAAGAGCTGACACGTAACTGCACTGCAGGAATGAGTTCTATTAAAAGAAGAGCCTCAAGGCCATGACGAGGCCTTTAGGTATCTGTAAGGCCTTCTGGCTTTCTGTAAGCCTTACACCCTGTGATTTAGCCTAGGGTAGCATGCCTGACACAGACCATGGAGAAGCCATCTAGTGCTGAAGGCAGTCCATCAGGAGCTGTAAGACCACAGCACGGAAGCGTCTGATGAGTTGATGGGAACACTGATGGGTTGATACCCATCAGTGTTGCAGGAAGTAGGGGGAGAAGGGCCTGATGGTTCTCTTCCCAGAACCCTGAAGGCTCTGGGTTCTTACTTCTTAGGATAACTAGCTTCCTAAAGGAGAAGGCTATAGTCCAGCCTCCCCACAGTTCCTGTCTCCACAGCAAAGGCCATTTTGTAGCAGCCTGTAATGTGTACAATGTAGGATACATTTCTGATCCCATCCCTACAAGTTCCCGCTCACTCACCCTGCTCCACTCCAAGTGGCCCCTTACTGTTGCTGGAAACCCTAATCTGCCAGGTATATGAATACCCTATGTCTATGTCTATGTCGGCCTCATGTCCCTTCTGTGAAGCCTGGGTGCTAACTGCCTGCCTGCCTCACTCCACAGTTAAAGTTCCACAAGGACAGAGGTTTTCATCCGATTTGTCCACTGCTATATCTTCACAGACCAGAACAGAGATAAAGACACTCGATAGGACATTTATGAATGCTCTAAGAATCACTACGCTGCATGTGACCAAATGAGAGTAATTATAATGAAAATTTTTTAAAAATCAAAATATAGGGACTGAAGAGATGGCTCAGCAGTTAAGAACACTGCCTGATCAATCAGAGGATCTGGGTTCAACTCCCAGCAACTACAGGACTGCTCATAAATGTCTGTAATTTCAGTTACGGGGGGTCTGACACTCTCACGCAAACACAAATGCATATAAAATAAAAATAAATTAATTATTTTTTAAAAAATCACAATACAGAGTACTTAAATGTAGGCTGAGGACACGGATAATAGTGGCCATATTTATAACTTACAAATTATTTGTTTTTATCTTTATGCCTTACTTTCTAAAGTGATCTTTGTGAAAGGAGCCCCAGTAAGTATAATTTTAATACTTTATTTTCTCTCTCTCTCTCTCTCTCTTAAACATATCTGGATACAAAAGTGGTGTAATTACAATATATAAAAGATCCGATACATTTACTGCACTGATGTTTCAATTTGGAGTCAGCTACAACTTGAAGCAATGTTTGTGCTTGCTCCTAAAACAACACAGCTTAAGGACTGATCCCTCCTTCTGAAGATAGAGAACACCATACCATGAGAGAAGTCACACAGTGTGGCTGGAAGCATGCCGTACATAGTTCGCGCTTCTAGGGAGACTTCTATTTACGATGAGATAAACTAGGTTGGGGTATGCTGCTCAGTTACTATGTATGTTGTAAACTAGAACTGAAGAAATATGAGAAAGAAAATAAAAATAGTTAGTGATGATTGCAGACAATACTACTGGGCACTGCAGAACACCCTTTGTGTGTGTCGCCATGCTTAGTAAGTAGAATTCTATTTGAGCTGAGCAGGCAGTATCGTTCATTCCATTTTACAGATAAGGAAACTGGGACACTGAGAAAATAGGAGCCAGTTAGAGTTACAACTCAAATCCATGTCACCTGACCCCAGCGCTCACACCCCTCATTGTCCCATGGCTCTCCCTAAAAAAAGCAAACCAGTGCCTTTACCGGCACAGCAGACTTTGAGGTCTACCTTAAAGTTTAAAGGTAAAGATACTCAGTTTTTGAAAATACAACAGCTTATTTGAAATTAAGATCCTTGGAAACTGGGCTTGATGACACAAACCTTTGATCCCAGCAATCAGGAGGCAGAAGCAATCAGGTTTTTCTGAGATCAAGACCAACCTAGTCCACATACAGTTTCAGGCCAGCAGAGCTTCACAGTGAGACCACGTTTCAAAACCAAACAAACCAACCAACCAACAAACAAAAAAACCAATAAAAACAAATTAAGAGTCTCTAGGATAGATGATTATTTTCTTCTAATAGAGTCTGTCTCTCTCTCCCTCTGTCTCTCTGCCTCTGTTTCTCTGTCTCTCTCTGTGTGTATGGAAATAAAATGCATTAATTTTTATGTAAAAAAACTTAAGATGTAAATCAGTCATCACCAGAGTGGCTATTTAAGTCAGTCAGTTTTTAAGCCTTAAGGACAACCAGGAATATTGAAATATATAAGAATTTCCTCAAAACTAAACACTTCTTTCTGTTGGGTCATCAGAAAATTATTTTTAATTTATTAGCAATTTTTAACTTCCTTCATCTATTTACCAATCAACTATTAACTCACAGAACCTTCCTAAATAATAATTCAAGTGCAGGTAATTGTGTTTGATGCTTTCAGAATAACCAGAGCAAATTAATAAGCATTTTCAAATGTCATTGTGAGATCAAACTCCACCGAGTTATGTCAACTTTATAACTTCTGAATCGACAAAAGCCATCTCTCCGCAACAAACGAAGAAAAATACTTCTCCACGCTCTGCTTTAAAACTGCATGTCTCTTCTTTCCACTTCTACAACGACATGGAGACATACTAGTTATCCTCGTGTGGCAGAGTTCAAGATAATTACATGAATATTTGTGATGCTCGTACTGGCAGTGAGCGCCAAAGGTCTGTCGACCTGTCTGAGCATTAAGACCCTGAAGGTGGAAGAATGCGGGGCGAGGCAGAGTTCAGGCTCCACAAGGGAAACGGGCAAAGCAAGGGACCAGTCTGTCCTATTTAACAACCTCTGTAACCTAGCCAGGTAGGTTTTAAAAGCACGGTGTGAGTGCGTGGGATGAAGGAAGGATCAAACGGGAAGGGGAAGCCTGCCGGTTGATTCGCAGCGCTGGGATGGTGAGGTGATGTCATCACCGCGGACACTGCTTGCTCACAGGAATGGTATTTAAACTGCCTGAAGTCACCACTGATGATGGCAGTGTGGAACGAACAGCCCAGTCATAGAAAGCTCAGGTTAGATCACAGCCCCCCTGGCGTACAGCGTGAGGCTTTACTAAGTTACCATTACACACTTTCAAAACACCATAGTACTTGAAATATAGCACAGAATAGATCTGTATTCTAGTTTACTTTTATAATAATCTATTAGTGGTGGATTTTTTTTGTTGTTGTTAACATCAATAACACTGCCAAGGATTATTGACTGTTAGGTCATTTTCACACATTGTTTAAATAATAAAAAACAATTCTTTATCAGGCAGAAATGAGTAAAAAAAATTTTAACTCTCTAATTTTATGGTGTTATATATGAAAGGTTAATTGAGTCCTAGGAAAACAATTCCTAAGCATTACACTTAGGAATTTTAATACATGTTATTTCTTTTCATTTTCTGCCCCTTACGTATTTTGTTGGGATTCATTACTGACTTGTATCAGAAATCTGTATTCAGCCGGGCAGTGGTGGCGCACGCCTTTAATCCCAGCACTTGGGAGGCAGAGGCAGGTGGATT
>NW_022196901.1:2253577-2263064 GCF_008632895.1 Mastomys coucha
AGAAAGAAAGAAAGAAAGAAAGAAAGAAAGAAAGAAAGAAAGAAAGAAAGAAAGAAAGAAAGAAATCTGTATTCAATGGTCTATGACTGATCCCAGGTGTCAAAACCAGATATTGAATTCCACAGAAAATCTCTGAAGCAATCGTTTCCTTCGCTCATTCTCGATGCAGAGTGGGTCGCAGGAGTGTTGCGGACATGTGGACTCTAACTGCTGTGTCCATGATAACCCAACCGCCGTCTCTTCAACTTTACTCTATATCGTTCCCAGATTCCTCCACCTCTCGCACTGTATTTTGTCATCTGTGAGCATTGATTTATGGGAGATTGAGAAAAGAATCATAATTCTAAGTCCCATTTCTCAGCAGTCAAATCTGACAGCTGACTTTAACCCAGTATTTACTGGCTGCCTCATCTGTCCTGAAGCAGCTGCCACTGCTGCAGCTGCATAACTGCTCCGAGTTTACATCATCTGTGGGAGAAAAATGCTATGGCCTCACAACAGTCTTCCTCAGGGTGCCTCAAGACAGCTTCTAAAAACTAAGTCTCTTTAGGACTAATAATGTCGTCCTGTTTTAATTTCTTTCAGGGGACTTTTAAAGGTAAAAATCCTGCTTCAAACAAGTGCCTTCTTAAGAGTAAGGGCACCCCTAAGCCCGTGGGTAAAAAATTTACTGCCTGTATATCAAAACCTTCTCCAACCTAGAGCACCCTGCTCCCTTTCCTATCTTCTTGCACACTATGTATCAAGGGTAGTTCTGCCTCTCATGTCTCACAATTATGTCTACTTTCAACAATACCACTCCCATATGTTTAAAAGAGAGTCTTACTTGACTCCCACCTAGCTAAACCCTGCTCCCCCATAAGAGCCTAATTTAAGTGCCCTCCCTCCCGGGTACTTTTCCCCAGTCTTTGTTTGGAATAGCATCCCCGGACTGGGCAGTTCAAAGCTTCTCACCAGCTTCTGGCCCAGCCCTGATATGCTCAGCTATGGCTGGCTGAAATCAATCTTCTAACATGACTGCAACTCATGTTCATAACTCCAGACCTACCGTAAGACCCCGCCACCTCCCCCATCCACATGGTGTTCCACTCAGATCATGGCAAAATGGATGGTTTCATCTAGCTGACATTCTAAGTTTCCTAAGTAGCAGCTGCTCCTTTAAGAAGCCATTCACTTGTTTAGAGCCTGTCGTGATGAATGAATTTCTAATTCTTTCTTCTGCCATGGAGAATAGTGCACAAACAATTCGCGATTAGCTTAGAGTATTTGATATTTTCTTGGCCGTATACTATCATTAGAACCACATTACTCACTTAAAATTAAGTTTAAGTACATCAGAATGTTAAATGTATAGGAAAATTCAAACACTACAAAACATTCTACTGATGCTCTCAAAAAGAATTTTTATATCTGAGGATTAATGGCCACAGGTGGAACTTTGGATTCATCACTCCCCTCAAATCTTCTTTTTAGAAAATAATGATAGATACACACCTGTCCTATCATATATATATATATATATATATATATATATATATATATATATATATCATGTAATTTAAAGTTACTTCATTTATTTGGCAATGTTTACCAGCATTAACACAAAGAAGTGGCATACAGTGTGAGTCAGGAGTCTTAATGGTACAGTGTGGGGCTTCTGTTTCTAACTATGCCATTCTGAACAAAGGACCTTCTTTACTGACCATTTCTCTCAGGATCATCTCAATGAAACAAAAAATACCATGCTGCAGATTTAATTCTGAAGTTGATTTTCCAAGTTCATTCACATCAGAATATGGGTGGCATTTTGGTCAGTGAGTCAAGGGTGACTGAAAATGGTAATAACCTCAGACACTTCTTCCCTGAATTAAATTGGTTTTAAAGGCACTTTTAAAAATTTCATGAGTGGGAAGGGAAGGCAAAAGCTGATTTAGAGCTAGAGGAGTGTATATTTCAGTACGAAAGTCAACTGAAGACAACGCTAAACAACAATATTTTGTCTTTCTTCTGTATCTGTGCTATCCTATTAATTGCTGCAGCATTATAATGTGTTCATTATGAATTTTGCTATAAAGAAACATTAGGATATGTTCAAAGTAAAAATATCTATTGATATTTTGACTGATAGAAAATTGAATTTAGAAGTTAGTTTATGGGGTTTTATTTATGTATAACATCAGTGTATTATTTTATAACAATGCCCTCATTATTTGTGGTCTGTTTTTATTTGATTACGCAGGTTCTAAGGGTTCCTTATTAAAATCTACTACCTCAGGGTTTCTTCTGTGTTTTTCTTCTTATTTTTAAAAATAATATTTTTATTAATTTCTTGCAACTTCTTTTGTTCATAGTTAGTCCTGCACCTCGACTCCTCCCAGATCTCACTTTTCCAGCCTTATCTCCCTCCCTCCACACCCAGCTTTGGCGCTTCCTCTTTCTCCCCCAACTCCTCTTCCTCTGTTGCCCAATGACTGTGGGGAACAGGACCTGAACCAGAGTGCCATCAACCTTCAGGGGGTCACACCCTTTAAAAAAAGCAGCTCTCTATAGCTCAGACATTACCAAATGTCCATAGCTCCTCTGCTAGTGAGGGGATGTTCTGCCTAGTTCCCCTGTTGGGATTTTGTCTTGCTTGAATTAGTGCAGATCTTCGTCATGCTATCGGAGTCCCTGTGAGTTCATATAGGCTGCATACTTTGAATATTAGTAAATTATATTTGCGGCACTTTAAATCAATGAAGAAAAGAGAGTTACTCAAATAAATGCTACTGAAATAAATAAAAATCCACTTGAAAGAACAAGAATATTAATTCCCTACTAAAGCTCTGTAGTAGAAAGAATTTCAGAAATTTTAAAATGTATAAGTAAGGAAACTACCAGAAGAAAACAGGGCTAAATATTTTTCTCATCTCAGCATAGGGAAAACTTGTCATAAAATCCCAACCCCAAAAGCCATAAAAGACTCAGATAAATGTGAAAAAGAATCTGTACATAAACATATGCATGTGAAAGAAAAGTACAAAATGGAAAAGAATTATTTGCTATATGTATGTATCATGTATTATTAACAAAGATTATTGTTCATAGCAAAAACAGCAGGCTCTTAGAGAAAAATATTTGTTCAATATAATTGGCAAAAGATAAAAACAGACTATAGACACAAATGATGAATAGCTAGTTTGGTTATTTAGTTCAAACTCATTATGAATTAATTAGAAACAAAAGCTAAAATACTAATATTAAATAGCAAGTTCAAGGACAGGAAAGGCTACACATAGAAACCCTAAAACCCTATCTCAAAAATACCCATATTTCTTCTGAAGATTTTTCTACATTATTTTCATTTTCTAGATTTTTTTCGGTAGATATTGAAATGCAAACTTTAACATCCTAAGCCTCCAAAAATATTAGAAATGACACATGAATGGAGCTCAGATATAAACTCAGTACCAAACAGATTACAGACAAATGGTTATAGACATAAAGTTATAAAACACCACAAATACAGTGAATGCCAGTTGTCAGTGGTCACAACACAGATATAAAGTGAAGATTAAAAACTAGATTATTGAAAATGCCTTGACTGTTTCACTTCACTCAATTCACTCAAGAACCTCTTTTTTTTATTATTATTATTAAGTAATTTTATTCTGTCCACAGGAACTTTACAAAAAATGATCTCTTGACTTTAAGAAACTTACTGTGTCTTTAAAGATAATTATATAAAGATTATAAACATCATAATGATCATATTTCACCTTTCTTTTTAGTATATTATTACTTATTTGAGAATTTCATATGATGTATTTTGATCATATTCACCCCAATTCCTCCCCTCCTTAATTCCTTCCAGAGCAAATCTGACCTCACCTCCCTGTCCCTCAGATCAGATCCACCCTCACCTCCCTGTCCCCAACCTTCACGCCCTCTTCCTCCCCCCAGAAGTCATCCATGTCATACTCTCCAGTTAGGTTTGGGAGTTCATGGCCCTCCCCTTCCCATGCTAGAATGTTGGCTGACTTGATACCACACAAATCTTGTTCAGACAACCGCAGCTACTTCAAGTTCATTAGTGCAAAGGTCCTGACAATCCAAAAGTTACTGTCCTTCCTAAGTCTTCCTTAACCTTTGGCTCATATAGTCTTTCTGAGGAGGTCAGATTTTTCTCTGAGATAGTCTAAGAATTTAAACTATCCTCACCTCCCATTGTAACTATAATTAAATTCCATCTGTAAATTCCAGTATTAGGTTTCAAAAGGGGAGATTTATAGACTGACTGATAGGATAGCCAAGTGTAGTGGCTCAGGTCTGTAATGTCAGTGGGGGCTGACACAGTAGGGATGCAGTATTCAAGTCAAGCCTGGACCACACAGGGAGATACAGAGACTATACTAGAAATGAACAAACAAACAAAACCAGTTTTTTAAAATCTGTACTGTCTGTAGTATTGTCTCTCCTGCAACAATAAAAACTAAATTTATAAGTCCACAGAAACCATCACACCCTTGCTTTATGCACTTCTACTTTATTGCTCACAGATATCTGTGAAAATTAATCTTCATTGCTAAGTTGACTTGCTTTAGAATCTCCTAAGGTTTGTACCTAAGGTGAGCCTGGGAGGGAGTTCCCAGAATCAACTGAAGGGGAAAAGCCCACCGTGAACGGAAGTGACACCATGCCGTGGTGTGTGTGGTCTCTGAGTGCAAAGGAAAACTAAGAAAATCCAACTGAGTGCCTGTTCCTCCTTTCTCTGCTTCCTCCTAGTCTAGAGATGTGTTCGCAGGTTCCTTCCACCACAGCTGCAAAATGCTCCTATGACCATATTTTCCTTAGCACAGTGGATTGTCGCCTCAATCAGGAGCCAATATTAACCGTTCCTCAAGCTGCTTTCTTGATGTGTTCTCAGACCACAGCAGTATGAAAGGTACTAATACAGTCTCGTTATGGATGCAGGTAGTGGTTGATCATAAACCTATTATTCACTAGACAGGGTGATGATGATTAGTTTGGCACAGGCATCCCACATATTCAAAGCACAATCTAAACTCTCAGAAAAAGTGGAGAGGAGAAAGTGGAGAGGAGAGCCTGTCAATCCCAAGAGTCTGGGAAGTGGGGCTCAGTTTAGAGTATCTGGAAAGCCCCACAAGGTAGCTCATACCTGCTGAAGCAGGAGGATCACCCAAAGTTTCAGGATACCCTAGACCACAGTATGAGATTATGTCTCCAAGGCTGAGGGGAGACAGGAAGCAAAACTGGCAGACACGCAAATAGAGTCACATCTACCAAAAAGGATGTCCTGAATCTATTTGTCTCAAGCAATTACTGAGCAATTTGTGAACCATCTCAGATTACCAGAAGTCCCCAGGGATTAAAGTGACATTTGATCAGATTTAACAACTTCAACTTGAGAGACTCCCTGCTTTCTTATGGACAAACCATGGGGCAGAAATGTCTAAAAGAAGGTGATAGGAAATAGTTTGGAATGTGTGCCCCAAGTGGTCAAGTTTAGTTAAATTGTTTCACTTAAAAACTCAGTGGTGCCTTGAGTTTGATTCCTAGCTCTGAAGAAAAGGAAAATCAAAAGCAAATAATAGGAAATACAAGGCAAAAGGAAGATTTAAGTGTTGGCTTGTGTTCTCCTATAAAACAAAACAGCTACATGGTAAAATCTGTGTACAACAGTGCAGAATTTGTCTCTTCACAGAATCCATGAGAGAGGCTATTTAACTTTGCAACAGCATTTAAAAAACCTTCAACTGTCTATAAAATCCATCTTCTAAAACACAAATACATATAAAATGAGTTTCGGGTTACTCCACAATGTTTCAAACCATGAGAAATGAGTTCTTTTGTCTTCTAATTTGGGATTACAATGGTGTTTAGAGTACAATCATGTGCAGATAAAACAATGATAATATCAGCGCTTCTCCACCTAAGACCCACAGGAACTGAAGTCTACAAACACTACAGCAGCTAGTATGGATCCCTGTGCACGTGTAGTACGTGACAGGGAGACACTCGAGGCAACATTCTGCCTTACATCATAGGAGCCAGAAGAGAAGACCTGATTAATCTGTGCAACAGACTTCCAATACGGTGCCATGTCACTGAGAGCAAGACAAATAGAACCTCATTCCCTCTGACTCCAGGCCTTCATGGAGCTTCTTCTATACTGTAGTTCTAAATGTATTATTCATGCTGTGTTTTATTTCTGCAATCAATGTAGATCTGGGGGGGCTCTTCTATGCACATGGTGTTGTAGATACTAAAATTTAATTATATTTAAAACTTGTTGATCTAAAATAATATTCAAATAAACCAAGCATTTTTAATTAAATATTAAAAACTGTGTTTAATGAATTCATCTCAAAGAGATTGTCACAAAATCTAATGAACATAGAAACTGATGCCTTCCTAATGCCATTAGCTGAAGTAATATTTCACATTATTAAAACACACAGTTATCTTTCTAGGGAAACTTTCAGACTTAGTCCTAAATTACCTCAAAAGGTTCATGAATACATATGGAGTACATGTATACACACACACACACACACACACACATATCACTGATACAATATATGTGAACAAAAAGAATATTAATGTTTATAAATCCCTCATTAATTACACAGAATTGTCTTTAACATACAGTAACAATGGTCTCTTTCTCTGTGTAAGAGGCACCCTTCCTCACCTCTGAAAAATGGTCTCCACAGTAGGCTACAAAGCTTATGAATCTATATGACAAAAGCTCATTTCAAAAAAAAAGTTTTTAAATGAGATTCAGTGACCCACACATAAAATTATACACCACAGCTGCTAGTAAATGAGTTGATTCATAAAACCCACCAGCTCACTGAAGAGTGTCACACACTCCCAGTGCAGGATATAGAAAATTATACCAGTTAACTGTTTTTCCCATTGTTTGCGATAGGATTTAATGTAGTTGGGGCTTTTTTTCTTTTGTTTTGTTTCTTTGGCTTTTGAAACAGAACACTGTACACAGCCCAGGCTGGCCTAGAATGAATTATAAAGCCCAGGTTGGCCTGGAACTTGTGATCTTCATGACTGTGTGTCAAGTACTAAGACTACAGGTGTGCACTACTACACTTGTCTTATCTGTAACACTCATGTAAAATACCTGCTCTGGAGACTTACGTTTCAAGAGGTCCTCAGAATTAACAGCTGCCAAACAACTCAACGAGATGCACATTTACTCAGAGAAGATGACCTCTACTGCAGGCCGTTAAAGAGACAGGATGTTCCTAGCTCAACAAGTCACTAGTAAAAAAATAAGCAGAAATGCTTTGGTAAAGTGTAAGAAACAATATTTGAAGTAACAAACTTTGAAACATTCAGTTTGACTGGATAGCTCAACTCACTTTAATTCACGCTGCAATCAGTTAACAGATTTGAAACTGATCACATATCACTAAGCTACATCCCTAAAGAACTGCTCCCATCTCTCTTTACAGTGCCTCCTAATGTGATTGCTTTCATTTTTGTTTGGGTGACAACCAGTCTCTTGTCCCTTTTATCCGGAATACAGAAGTCTGCCTGCCATTCTCAGGGCACTAGGCTGTGCTTGCATTTTGAGCACTGGGCACATAAAAGACTGTGCTCGAGCACACAGCCGTGAATGCGTAGACAGGCAAATGCGTGGCAAACCAGTGAGAGCATCTACTTACATACATACACTCCTTCATTAAATCCCATACCCATCCTGTTCCTCTAAATGGATGAAGGGTGTCATTGTGTGACACAGGCTCACAAAAACACATCAAAGTAACAACTTATTATCAACCTGAAGAAGGACATTACACAGAGGAATGCAGTGTATTTTTCAGATCATTTCAATAAAGATGGGAGACAAAGACCCAAGCCAATGGTGGCAATGCCTTTCTCCTTCCCTCCTCCTCCTCTTCTTCCCCCTTTTTTTCCTCCTTCTCTTTCTTTTCTTCTTCTTCTTATTCCTTGTTTGTTTGGGTTTCTTTTTGAGACAGGGTTTTTCTGTATCACCCTGGCCATCCTGGAACTCTCTCTGTAGACCAGGCTGCTTTCAAACTCACTGATCCACTGTGAGATTAAAGACATGCACTGCCACCACCCAGCTACTTTCTATTTATTAAACTTCAGCCTGGGTTCTTTTGTTCCCTCACCTATCTATGTGTGCTTATCAAGGGGCTCAAACAGCCAACACCTCACTTTCACAGAGTCAGGCAAACTGACACCCCCACACCTCTGCTGGTCCCTCTTAAGACCCAGCATCTTTGTTTCATCCTAACACAGCAGCTTCATCTGATACTCTATGAACATGAGTGGGCTCGCTGGGAGATGCATACGCATCCAACACCCCTGCTCTCCATCCAGGAGAGCACTGTGACTTGCCCCCACATCACCCTTATCATCAGCTAATAACCAGGCAGGAGCTCTGCTAATCATTTAAACTAAACAAATGTTTGCACACGCTGAGTCACAGCCTCTCTGACCCAACTGTTGACTCTGCCCAAGAGACACCCAGGGGACCAGCTGCCTGCCAGCCACACAGCTAGTACCAGTGGCCATCCTCCTAATCCATTTCCCTGGCAACCTAAAACAATAACACTGGATGAAGTAGGGCACTGGTGTGTAACCCTCAGAGACCTGACCTTCCCAAAACTAGCTCTCATCTCCAACTTCTATGACACAAAGGCACAAGATTCACAAATGTTACACAAATGGAACACCCTCCTCTACCCCCCATCTTCTTAGGCACTAACATGAGTTTCAGAGGAAACTCTGATTATCTATGCATCTATGCATGAGCGCAGCTGCTGGTCTCATAAGAAAGGGCAGCTCTCAGCAAAGTATATTATGTATTCTCTTCCATCCTCTCCAAAAGGTGGAGCCACTCAATGGGTTCTTCCTAGGTAACTATAAAAGAGAGAGTCCCCCGCTTAAGTGCCCAGTAAGGTGTACTTTCACAATAGAACTGGAATTGTGATTTAAAACAGCACCCCACTGTCTTTAAATAAGCAAACAAGAAGCAGCTTACAACACAATAAGACTTTGGAAATGATCACAGGACTTTGGAAGCCTAATTTTAAGGTACAATTGACCTCCCCCAACCTTTCAAAAAGAATGAATCTGACATTAAGCATTGCAAGCAGCCCAAGCTTCATGGTAAGTTTTTAGGAACTGCTAACATTGGGGATGCAGGATGGACAGATAGGGGAACTAAGCTTCAGGGTTTAGCAGAAGCAGCTTGGGTTGCTACAACATGATTGCAAGCCACAAGACTCGCCATCGCTGATTGATACAGTGGGAATTTAAGTATGTGTCATGCCAGTGAATCTAATGAGATCGTCTCTTACTTGCCTCCAAATTAACTAGCAATGCAACCAATTAGAATGACATCCTAAAATACCTGCTTATAAATTATACAAGAAGTCGTAAACATGTACCTGAGTGCATCACCTTGACTTAGTTTTTTTTTTTTTTTTTTTTT
>NW_022196901.1:2264764-2291272 GCF_008632895.1 Mastomys coucha
GAGGTCCCTGATCCACTTGGACTTGAGTTTTGTACAAGGGGAAAGGAATGGATCGATTTGCATTTTTGTACATGTTAACCGCCAGTTGAGCCAGCACTTAGTTTTTTAAAATATTGAAAACTTGAAGCACATTTAAAAAAACAAACAAATTTGATATACAGCTAGAGGGGAAATGAAATAGGATGTAGGGCTGGTTCCTTGGTTTTCTTTGTGCCGTTACTTTTTTATCCAAAGACCTTGACGTATCTGTGAGCGGCAATCAGCTGCATGTAGCACAGTCCCATCTGGTCACTATCACCTCACTCACTGACACCACACCACACTCTGTCCTACAAGGACAGCAGGGTCTTTGCCCTGGCTACTCTTCCAGCAAGGCATGTTCTTCTCCTGACATCTCGATGTATTCCTCTCGGCCTTTGGCCATTTGGCTAAAATCCTTTCCTCACAGTTGCCCTCCTGGGCCGCCGCCACTACCTGTCTCCTCAGATACTTTTCTTTCATCTAAACAAGTATATTTATATCCTGGGTGGACAGCACTGTCTCACAACCCCTCTCTTCACTGAAATGCAAAGCTGACGAAGGCTGGGAAATGTGTCTGTGCTGCTGATCACTGACTAGCTGGTGCCCCACTGAGTCCTAGCTAAGCCTAAGCGATAGGTGCTCAGTAAGCACTTCCTTGATGAGTGGGTATATCTTCTGCTGTTGTTTAGATGTGCCATGCACCTTCCTGATGAGCAATGGAGTCTGTGGACTCCGCCTCATGGGCTTCTGCCTGGTCAAAAGCTCTTGCTTTCCTTCCTCGCTCCTCTTCGGGGTTTTTTCTCTTCCTCCCCTTGCTCAGTTTCAGATCTTGTTAAAAGGAACTTTCAGGATAAGCGATCTAAAATCATCC
The DNA here is from genome assembly GCF_008632895.1 of Mastomys coucha. Taxonomy (NCBI): domain Eukaryota; kingdom Metazoa; phylum Chordata; class Mammalia; order Rodentia; family Muridae; genus Mastomys; species Mastomys coucha. The sequence goes on from NW_022196901.1 coordinate 2,265,657, forward strand.
CTGGAAGTAAGTAGAGTGTAAGGAGATCAATAAGTAGAAGCAAGATCCAGGCAGCCCCAGAGAGCCTCCACCATTTTGTTTTATATGGTTTTTTGTTTTTGTTTTTGTTTTTTTTTTTTTTGCTTTGGATCATATCACTGTAAGATCTTACTTATAGAAGACAGCGGGAAATAGGTGACCTTCTTTGTATCTGCTTACTTTATAGAAAGGAGAATAAATTAAACAGGTACATTAAATTGATTTTATTTTTGATCAAAATCCATGAACGTGCTGTCAAAGGTGCTACATATAAACTACTTAACACAGATCCAATTGGTTGGTTATCTGACATTACATTCCTTCCTTGCCAATTCATAACACCTCAAATTAACTGCTGGGACTTTGCTAAGGACTGCCAAATCTCTATTTTAACAATTAAAAAGAAGTTTACACAGTCTATGCCAGGACTCATTTAGGAAGGCAAATTATCTTCTGACCTTAAAAGCAGAGCATTTAAGTAGATGAAAATAGCCAAGTCTGGAAACAATGAATTAAAGGCCAAACTAGCCACAGTGGGTATGCAAATATGGTACTTATATGACTGCAGTAAATAAAACAATAGGTGGGCATAAGAATTCATAACACTGAGAAATGGGAAATGGCGCCTTAAGGAAAGCAATCTGTATCTCTTTGAAAAAAGTCAACGTGCAGGAATGGAAAGCCAGACCCATAGGACTCTGAACACCCTTATTGAAACAGTCTCCAAGCCTACACTGTCCCTGAACTAGGCAGATGTATATTATGGATGAGCCTCCAGAGAGGCTCCTCTTCCTTAGCTGTGCACAAACATCACATGACAAGAAAGAATTGTAACCAGCAAATGCTCCTAAAATAATGTCTTGTTCGGGCAAGACATTATTTAAATCTTCTGAGGTAGCTTGGGTTCGGCTCCACCTTTTTGCAGTGAGTAGGGGACTGAGCACCTTCCTTCCGGTGCCCAGCTGCTACGCAGAGCCAGGACTGGACTGACCAAGGCAGGACTGAGGGTGGCCCACACTCGGGGTGGCAGAGGCTGGGCTTTGTGGAGAAAAGCCAACATGTAGCTGTGGTTTCTAGTCACTAGATGAAATGGTTTTAGAAAAAGATATTTGCACAAACCGTAATTATGCAGTTTGTGATGTTTTTATATAGTTCTGCAAAGAGAATCCTCCCTAAATGTCTAAATCTAAAAGTCTAAAATTGGTTTTACTTTCCCATTTTCAAGGATAATCATGAGTGCAAATTAAGCTGCTGAGTTCATCCACGGCTCGCTCCACTTCTCACCTGGAACATGTCTACATCGGCAGGAATTCCTTTTTCACATTCTCTACCAGACCAACCTTCCCTAAGGTACCATCTTTATTGGCCAAAGATCTGTCTTCAGCTCTGCCTATCTTCTCTCTACACCGATAAGACAGACAAAGGCTGAAACTTCTTACTCAAGGTCTGACAATGTTCCCTGCTGCCTCACCCAGCAAGATGTTCAACACTACAGACTCCCTCGCTACCTATAACCTAACTGACCCAGGATTCCATTAGTCATAAACAGCTTTATTCCAATATTTATTTATTTATTTATTTATTTATTTATTTATACACACAGCTACTATTTAAAACTTTAGACACAGACTTTCCATAAAAATTCACACAGAACTTAGAGTGATTTCATACTTTCTACATCATAAACAATACAGTTATCTCAAAATGAAGCTAGAGTCCAAGAGAGGAAACTTAGCTAAGTGCCTAGGTGTCAAATGTTCTCAAGACAATACATTCCTTTCAATGCCATGAGCACTGAGCACTATAAACATGCTGCCAGTGCGTGAGTGGAGTGATACACAAGCTGTTAGTTCAGTTCCTTAGGTCAAAGTTCTACTCTGATATAAATTAGTAGGTATCAAAATACTAAAATTCATCTCTCATACTATTTAGTAATCTTAATGGACTCATCAGTAGAAGCCAAAAAAAAAGTAATATGCTGTACAGTACATAAGAGGTAAAGTTAATAGTTTTGTGGCTTAATAAATTGGAGTTTTTGAATATTAGTACCTAAGTTTTTTTCTATAAGGTATAAGCTTTTTATTTAATAATGTAGGTGAGTTTATACATCTTTATGTAAAATGCTAATTTGTGCTATAAACATTTCTGTTGTGAATATTTCCTATGAAACATGGAAAAACTGATGCACAACTTCTTATAATTGCATCTGTTGACATTTTCACATCAGTAAAACATTATTTTAACACTAAGGACTTCCGTCTTTACCGATGAAGCAATGAATTGGATACATGAAATAGCATAATGCAGCAAGAATACAGAAAACAGGATAAGCATTGCCAATCTATTATACAACTTTAGAATTATACACATTCTACAGCCTATCTGGGATTCAATTTTCTTCTCTATGAAATGATGAGTTTAACAAAATGACCATACAGTAAGGTCAAATTAAGGTCAAATCCATGAAGGCAGAAACATGATTTGTATCCTGAACTCCTGGATGAGTGTGTGTGTGTGTGTGTGTGTGTGTCCATGAAAGGTAGCCTGGTCCCTGTTGAGCTAAGGCTAGAAGTCCTAGAGACCCTGAAGGGATGGTAGGAGCTTTGCTTGCTTCCAGGTCCCTGTCCCTAGCTGCAGCCCCCCATAGATTTGTGGCCATCAGTCACTTAAGGGCAATGCCCCAAGCCCCTCCATACATAGAGGACAAGACCTGTGGTCAAGTAGGCTCCAGACAGATCTCCATACTAATGAGGTATACAGAAGCCTGGAGGGTTTAGCCAATAAGCTTTCCTTCCCAGACATCCCTCCCAGCAAAAGGTATTTAACCTCAGGCCCACCCTGAGAGGTAGTGTATGGTTTTACACATCCACTTTCCATGATGATAATAAATGGCTTAAAACCATGGACCGTTTCTTTTCATCGGGATCCGCCGTGGGAAACCACCAAGATGGCCTTTGCCTACAGAGAGGATGTCTAGTCTCCTGTAGAAGGCCTCTCTGCCCTCCCAGCCACAGTCAAGTCCAAGCCAAGCCTGCAGCCTGCTGTCAAGCCGAAGACAATCATGGTGGGACTAGCCGGAGTTCCTCGGTTTTTTTCCCCCTGGCCCCAGGCTAGGTCCAGCCAGCAGACCCAGATTCCTTTCTTAGCTCTTCCAAGGCTCCCAGCAGCGCCTGGATGTCCAAGAACCTGAGAACCGGACAGCCCACCATGGCGACCACATCACAGGCCAGTGGACCCCCAGGCAGCTCTGGCTGTCCTGCGCCTCTGACTGTGTTTTCCCAACCCTGAGCAGTGTCTTGGGAAGATCCAGATTTTTGTTTGTTTGGTTGATTGGTTGGTTTTAGTTTTTTTTCGAGACAGGGTTTCTCTGTGTTGTCCTGGCTGTCCTGAAACTCACTCTGTACACCAGGCTGGCCTCGAACTCGGAAATCTGCCTGCCTCTGCCACCCAAGTGCTGGGATTAAAGGCATGTACCACAACTGCCCGACGATCCAGATGTTTAATTGATAGCTAAAGCCACTTTTCTCCATGCTGGCTTTATAAGCAGACAGATGTGCACTGAGAGTGTAAGACAGCTGAACTTCCATTCTACGCTGGTTTTCTTTCATACTAACTATGCTTATCTCTCACTATCCTTTTTCTGTCAGTGTCCATCTCTGAGTTCCCCACTCTGGGGGCAGACATTTTATAAACCAAATGGTAAGGAAGGAATTCCACAGGGAACAGACTGAGCCTCACTGTCAGAAAAGGAGAAAGGGCAGAGAAGAGAGGCACAGTGGCAGATGTCCACTCTGAGTTAGGTATTTATTTAATTAAATACAATCACAGCTTTAAGGAAACGTTGTCCTCCCCTAGATTTCTAGAAAATGGAGGATTTGAGAGAGGGATATAAATACAGGAAGATGGGGTGGTAAGCTGAAGAGTTAAGCATACTTGCCTTTCTAGGTCATCCTACAAACTGAAGTCAAACTTTATTCTTAATAGTGTGGCCTTTCCTTGCATCATATGCACAGATTAACTCAAAATGGATCATGGTCTGAAATGTAAAAACTAGACCTAGAAAAAAACAAAAGCGTAGGTATACAAGATCCCAAACTTGGTTATGGCTTCTTAGATATGAATCATTTCCATGAAAAGCAAAGACGATGATGGGAAGCTGGACCCAATCAACAGTGTTAGTGCTTCTCAGCATATCATACGAGATTAAAAGACAAGCCGAAAATTGAGGCGACTTTGCAGCTCATGGCTCTGATGCAAAACTTGCATCCATAATCAATGACAGACTGCAAGTCAATAACATAAAAACAAACCACTTAAAGCCTATGCTTCAGCCAGCACTGGGGAGGGAAACAAAGGCAGGCAGAACCCTGACTTTGAAGCCAGCTCTACAGAGTGAGTTCCAGGGCTGAGGCCAAAAGAAGGGGGAGGAGGAGAACGGGGAGGATGAGGAGCAGGAGGAGGATGAAAAACGAGGAGGAGGAGGAAGAGGAGGAAGAGGAAAGGAGGAGGAAGAAGAAGTAAAAAAATAAAAAGAAAAAAAGGGAAAACAAATAAAAATAATAAAAGCAAGTGTGGAATAGATATATCTCCACAGAAGATGGACAACAGCTTATGTCAAAATGAAATGGTATTTAATCACTAATCTTTACAGAAATGGAAGACAAGACTGGATACACCCCCCTTCCAGTGTGATTGACAACATCAAACAGACAACAGGTATCAGAAAAGATGTGGAAAACCAGAATACTCTGACACTGCAGGTAGGATTTCAAGTGTGCTCTCTGGAAAGTGTTTGGCAGTCTCACTGACAGTTATAAATGCACTGGCAGAATGTCCCAGAAGATCAATTTTTCTAATATACACCAAAAGTGGAAACATATGTCCACACAAAATTTGCTGATGAGTGCTTACAACAATTTATTCACAGTAGCCAGAGAGTAAAAGGGCCCTAATGTCACCCAACTGATTAATGAAAATATAAAATGTGGTATGTATGAAGGAAATACAATCTTAACAGGACACTTAGTGTCCACAACAAACAAAACTAGACACCAACGGTATCCCAGTAAGAGGGGGTAAAAAACCGAGATGTTCCTGCTAATGAAAACAGGTATTCTTCAGAAGTGGTGAGGATGTTGTAGAGTTAGAAGGTGATGGCGGTTACATACATGAAAATGAATATATGGAAAGCTAGCCACTGACTAGCACATTGAAAGAGTGAATTTCATATACTTCTGACATTTCAAGTTTGAATATTGACAAAGGATTTCAAATTACCCAAGAATTCTAAATTGGTAGGCACAGCAATATCACTGAGATGAGATAGAGCAATGCATCTTTATGAAGATGCTCACTGAGGCTGGGGACAAGAAGATCAGAGGCACAGCAGATTTGTGTATTCTATTCACAAGGCCCTGCTTCATTCTCCATACCCCTAAGCCCTGCCAAGAAAAGTGTGCACACTCAAACTACGTAAATTGATATTTCTCATTATGCTTTGAAAACAGTTTAGGAAAAGAAATAGTAAATAATACTATGTAATTTTGTAACAGCTGAATTTAGCAGAAATGTCTAAATTTTTCCAAGTGTTTTAAATTTTTCAAATAAAAAATATTAAGAAATTGACATTAAACTTGCATTTCTTATGATTACAGGGCAATTCGGCTAGATATATCTTTAAAGAGAATCTCCTGACAATGAAGTAAATGTTGAAAGCCAAGTCATGGAGTCTACTCAGACAGATGGATAAAATCTGCCTGCTATTCCCATTACTTCTACAACATTACTGTCTAAGATGCTTCCTCTAATTAACTAAAACCATATTTTAGGGCAACATTTTCCTAAACTACATTGTATGCAACACCAAACAATCCTCAAGATAGAAACAGTTGTTCTCAAACACAGGTGACAAAAGAAAGAGCTCAAGAAAGAGTCCATCAGAGGTAGTTCGTCCTTATGCTCTCAGGCCCTTCATACACTCACATGTATGACGAACCACCCAAAAGAAGTCATGGCCTACCTCCCTGGGTGTAGGTAAGTAAGAAGTAAGTCACTTACTTCTGTAGTCTATTAAGCCCATGAAGTAATTTCTCAGAGAACCAGAGCAGAGAATTAAAGCCACCTCCAGAGCCTGATATGAGCACACCACCCCACCCACACCCCCATGCACTCTCTCCTGCACACTCTCAGGAGGCCTCGGTATATAGTCCAGGCTAGCTTGAACTTATGGTCCTCCTGGCTCAGCCTCCCACCCAAGGGGGTTACAGTGTGCCACTCATGTCCAGCTCTCCCCTGTCTCTTCCATCAGGCTATGGGGGTGTCTTAGTTTGGATTTTATTGCTGTAGAAGAACACCATGACCAAGGCAACTCTTGTAAAGGACAACATTTCTTGGAGGCTTGGCTTACCATTTCAGAGATTTGTTCAGTTATCAGCATGACAGGACACATGGCAGTGTGCAGGCAGACATGCTGCTGGAAGAGCCAAGAGTTCTACATCTTGATCTGAAGGCAGCCAGGAGGACACTGGATTCCACACTGGGCAGAGCTTGACCATAAGAGACCTCCAAGCCAGCCCCCACAGTGACGCACTTTTTCCAACAAGGCCACATCCCCTAAATAGTGCCACTTCCCATGTACCAAACTTTTTAACACAACAGTCTGTGGGGGTCATGGCTATTCAAACCACCACAATGGGTCCTTGAAGATAATGTTTATCCATTAAGAAAATATACTTGAACTAAGCTTAGAAATAAATCAAGATATGAAGTATGCAATGTTCTATTCAAGGCAAAGGAAATAGCAGTTATAGGACCCGAGAGGGAAAGGGCCCATGGAGCTCTTAAGAACTGACAGGGGAAAGGAAAAGAAAGAGGAGCACATATATGGAGGGATGAGGGTGGGTAGATGATGGCATATGCCCACAAGAGGACTGCTCTACAATATTGTACAATGCTGCTTCTGAAGATACACACATGGGAAAGATTATATATACATGACTCTTTGATGTTGCACATTCCAGGAACTAACTTTTAAAACCCTATTTTCCTTATATCAACATTTCTATAAAGAGGTTAAGCATCTGGGATATACTGAAACCTGAACGAAGTTCCCATCATTACTCAGAAGCTTTTCTCTGGTCCCTTTTACTGAGCTATACTCTCTAACATTATCACTTTATAAACTCAATGAAATACAATCATTTCTATACCCCCACATCCCCAGCCAAATCCCCCCCTTTTTTGATAACTCACAAAGTCCAGTCAGCACTTTTGTGTCACACCTTTAATTATAAACTCAGATGGTAACTAAGATTAAAACTTATCCCATGTTTCCAGCCCAGTTCTGCCTTTTAACTTCTTTGCTGCCATTCACTGAGTTATTAAGGGGACAAAAATATGTCAACAGATGTAAAGACCTATAGGAATCAGGATTTGACTCCCCTGACAGTTCAAAGATCTAACAATGTTGAGATTTTAATACAACAGGATACAAACGCTGGATATAAAATGGCTTGCCTGTCTGTAACACATGCTTGTCCCTGCTTTAGATGGACTTTCCAAATACACCAAGCATGCGTGCACACACACACACACACACACACACATACACACACACACACACATTGGGGAGGGGCGAGGGAGAGTTCAGAGACAGAGAGTGACAGAGGCAGAGAGACAGAAAGCATATAAATAACATTTACTTAATGTTGATTGTGATCTTGATTTTATTTTTATTAAATGAGAATTACACTCACTTATATTTTATATACCTAAGAAATTGATGATAAACCTGCACTAGTCAATTAAAAGGAACAAGCAAAGAGAACTTCCAGATATCTAGCCGACATTGCTTACTGCAGCTGACTCCTGCCCTTTGTAGGAAAGACAGATTGATTGTCAAATTGTTTTTCTCAAGTAAATCTTCCAGGGTTCCAAGGTGGGACTGAGATGCCCAAGAAAGAACTGAGATTTACAAGAATATCTTCGAACCCTGGCAGCAGAATTGGTTCTACCTACTTTGCTCTTCAGCTTACTACTAATTCATTCTATAAGCACAAAGGAGCCCCCATATTACTCTCAGTTTACTGTGGATTATCACATAGGTCATAAACATTACAACACTTGTTCTCAACATGTGTTAAGAGTTTATAATTAAAAGTGTGACACAAAAGTACTGACTGGACTTTGTGAGTTATCAAAAAAGCGGGGGAGATTTGGCTGGGGATGTAGGGGTATAGAAATGATCATTTACATTGCAATTCATAACAGTGGCAAAATTATAGTTATGAAGTAGCAACGAAATAATTTTATAGTTGGGGGTCGCCACAACATGTGAACTGCAATAAAGGGTCGCAGCATCAGAAAAGTTGACAATAGAAGATAGAGGCCATAAATTGGCTATGTATGGTGGCTCAAGCTTTCAATTCTAGAATCCAAGAAACAGATGCAGGCAAATCTATGTGAGTTCAAAACCATCCAGCTACACAGAGTTCCAGACAAGCTAAGGATACTGTCTTAGTTCAGGTTTTCATTGCTGTGAAGAGATACCATGACCAAGGCAACTTTGCTTGGTGCTGATTTACAAGTTCAGAGGTTCAGTCCATAAATTATGATGGCAGGAAGCATGGCAGCGTGCAAGTAGGCACATGCTAGAGGAGCTGAGAGTCTACATCTTGTTCCGAAGGCCAACAGGAGAACACCAGAAGCTCAGGCAGTTAGGTGTAAGTTCTCGCAAAGCGAACCCCCACAGTGACACACTTCCTCCAACAAGGCCATACTTACTCCAACGAGACCTCCTATTAATGCCACTTCCTGGGCTAAGCAGATTCAAACCACCACAGAGACATAGTGAACCCCTACCTTAAAAAAGAAAAAAACAGAAACAAACAAACAAAAAACTCAAATGAATGAAAGAAAGAAACAAATAAACAAAGAAAAGCCATAAGTCATTTGTGGACATGGTGACCATTTTAAAGTCTGCAGGCTCTTGCTTTATCCTAGTAGTCAACCTGCCTTGACCATTTCAAATGAAAACTGCTTGGAGATTCCATCTCACCTCAAGTAGAATGGCCCAAGAGGACAAGGGACAACAAATGCTTGGGAAGATGGGGACAGAGGAACATTTATTGTAAGAATCAGTAAATTAATACACCTCTGTGGAAGTCAGTGTAAAGAGCTCTCAAAAGAATTAAAAACGTAATGACCATATGACCCAGGCAACTATACACCCCTGAATATATGCCAAAAGAACCTTAAAGCACATCCATGTTATTACTACAACACTCACAGTAATCAACATCCAGAGCCAGCCTAGAGGTCCATGGACAGATGATTCCCATACATAATGACACACATAAAAAAAATGGAACTTTATTCAGCCATGAAGAACTGAGATCATTGTGTTAAACAACAAAAGTCAGGGCAGAAAGTAAGATATGTTTTCTCTCAAGTGCAAAATTTTGGTGTGTGTGTGTGTGTGTGTGTGTGTGTGTGTGTGTGTGTAGAACATGAAAGCAAGTAGGAAGGAGAAAGGAAGGAGGTTTAAAGGAGAGTGGAGAGTAAGAAAGGTTAAAGATACAAGTGATGTAAAGCTGAAAGGGGAAGCAGAGGGCTTGGGAGGAAGGCAGAAGAAAGGGGAACAGGGACGGTGGTGAGGAGGGACAGAAATAAGAACAAAGGTTAGCACCTATATGTACAAAAATGCCATTAAGAAGCCCATTATATTGCTCAATGACTTAAAAAAACAATTAAAGACTGATATAAAACAATAAAAACAGAAAGCCACTAACTTTTAAAGATAACAAATGATTAGCCGTTGCTTCCACATTATTTTTAGAAAGACAAAAATATTAAGTTGCTAATAGGCATTCCCTGTTTCTATTTATAAAAAAAGAAAGAAAGAAACCATTTCGCACTGAACGGCTTTTATGTTAGCATCAGACGGTACATGGGCTGTGGGGGCTGGGGGCTACAAGCTGATGCTTGTCTTGTCTTTGGTGTTTCTTCCTGCGATGACCTAACGTTGCTGTTATCAGATAAGCGCCCAGGAAGCACAGCATGCCACCACAGGCAGCGATGGACAAGTTCTGATGGAAAGCAATGAAAACAGAGCCTTCCTCTACTTGAAGTCTTAAACGTTACAGGAGATTTCTTTTCTCCGTTCTCTTGATTTGCTGCACACAGAATTTTAAAACGCGGGTTTCAAGGGTTTTCATGTGCGGTAGCTATCAAACAGCTTTAGGAAAATGTCTAAGTGCCTTTGGTCTCAGTGACACATTTAAAAATTTAGAGAAATAAAGTATGACAGTTCTTGGAAATGAAAACAGTCACGGGTGGGGCGGGGGTGGGGGGTGTTCATCCTGGCCCAGCTCAACGGCTCATCCTACCTCAAACAGGTTTTATTACTAATCATTAGTTTACGGAACTAGCAAAACTTACAAATTTCTTCCGACCTTGATACTTTCCTGACCATTTTTCTTTTTCTTTAAACATGCTTTCCACTACATTGTGAACTCCTGCGTTTACATTTTACATAATGCTCACTGGCTTCGGTCTCTATGGTGGTAACCTATTGTCTGCAAAGCAGTTTCTCCTCTGTGGAGGGGAAGTACTGTGAAATGCAAGCATCGCCCAGGCTGCTTCAACCGTAAAACTGACCACTGACTGGGGAACTTGGTTATGTTTTACTAACGTTAAAAGTGACCGGAGGGTGCAGTGGGTTCTGAGAGGGAGGCTAAATAGAAGAATAGGACGGGAAGCTCTACGCAGAGATTTGGCTAATAAGACTTCAATGCCCAGGCCCTGAATTGAGGAAAAATGGAGACAGAGGAAATTCTGCTGCACGCCTCGGAAGTCAAAAACAGACACCTTAATAAAAAGGAATTAATGCTAAAGCAGTGCCCAGGAGAAAGTTAAGCTAGAGAAGTTGTGTCACATTCTCTCACTCACTCCATTCTGTAGGCTTTCAGAGTGGCTGGAGTTACAGGTGCTCACCACCATGCCCAGCCCCTTTTAATATTCTAAGAATAAGCCAGGCCACAAGTGGATGACTGCTTACACCTTTCTACAGATAACTCTTCTCTTGTTTATGGATTTTATAAAAAAGGCAATTTTCACCAGTCAACCCTACCAGCGAGTGGTTGTTGGGCACCGCCGTGTACTAACCAGAGAGTGGTTGTTGGGCACCACCATGTGCTAAGTGCTGGTAAGAGTTCCAGTGTTAGCTCTCAACATCTCTGACCTGCTGAAGGATGAGTGCAGTTTGCTGATTTGAAGGAAAGGATGCAGAGAGCTTAACTGCCAAAGGGTCTCGCTCTGGTAAGTAACAAGCCCTTTATAAGCACTTTGCATTACCATACCGGAAAGTGTTCAAATGAGAACTCACCTCACCAAAGAAAGGAACAGACTAAATATCCCAAGCAAGTCTGCCTTCTCAAAGGGTACCTTCAAGGGCAGAAACAAGAGAGCAAAGCAGGACCTATACTTGTTTATCATTTTTCTTTCCTTTTGAGAATCCCGTGCATGTATTTCACCAGCACCGCACTGCTAAGGCACTGACTGCTTCACTCTTCCCACCTACACTCTGACCTCCTAGTACTTGCCATCTCAAGCTTTGGCTTTGTCACCAGTGAAGTAAAGAATTCATGTCCAAAATGCCTGTAGTGAAAATCATCAGGTCTGCTTCAGGTCTGTATTTCTAACCAATATTGAAACATGATGAAATAACCCTGAGTGTAAACAACTGGCATCTAATTTACAAATTCATAACTTACATAAGCAGCATATATACAAGTCACAGTCGCCCCCACATTATAGTTCTGTTTTCACCTTCACGTTAAGATTCACAAGCTGAAAGTATTCTTCAAAGCACCTGCAGCACCAGGTTAGAACAAACAATATACTTTATAAAGTTTTCTCCCAAAGGAAGTGGCCTCGCGGGGCTAGTGTCAATATTCTTTGCCTTTTGTTGAAATTCAATATCCTTTTTGTACTTTTTTGAGTTGCTCTAAGATTCCTGCCAGACAGCCCAGCAAGCAGAATATTTAGTCTTTCAGACACACGGGAGAATTCTCTCTCTTCTCCTCAGCACAGGGTGGAGTTGCTGGAAAGTCTGCCTGGAGCAGCTGGCTGCCCAGCCAGCCTTGCTGGAACAGCCTTCTCAACTCCAGCAACAACACACTCATAGCTTCACAGACCTTCGAGAGACATCAGGAGGTTGACTGATCACCACCAGCAAGTCCAGCTTTAGTTAATGCAAGCCAGGCTTAAATTTTCAAGCACACGACGGTTGGAACTCCTTCTAGCCAGTCACTAGGTAACTCATGCTGAGAGGTATGTCACAACCACCTGGGTGTGAACGGTGGGAGTTTGGGTACCACTGGGTATAGTTGCTTGGTTAAATACAAGTTATTTGAAAAATGGGAGCTCAAGATTCTGTCCAGTTTAAGGCCAAATTTCCATCAATAAGACCAGCATACATTCTAAACACCTTGTAATAGCAAGCTCTAAAAGCATGACACCATTTAATTCAAGAATAAGACCTCATGTGTGGCTGTGTGCTTCACAGGTCTGGGGAACACAATCTACATTAAGAGTCTGTAAAGGGTGCCCACTGGACGGACGGATGCTCTACACGGCCCTACTCAGCATGCTACTAAAAGAACAGCAGAGGCCCAAGTAATCTTTCTCAACCAAAATGTAGTAAGGAAGGTTTTTGAGAAAAATATGCACATGGTACAGCACCATGCTGACATGTATATGCCAGTACATACTGTTTACCCATAAGCATGTAAGACTCCGGGCACACGAAATTCTCTTCTATCTGTCCACTGCCTAGATCACAGAACCAGGGACATCAGTAACCATGTGCTAGGCATTTATCAGGTACCAGGTACTGATCCAGTTATTTCTGTGTATATTAATAAATCTACTCTTCTACCATCATACTAAGAGGCAGTCACAGTTATTGATCCTGCTCTTGCAAGAGGAGAAACTGAGGCTTGAGAGGGCAAGATGTTGACACCAGAGTCTGATGCTAGAATCCCTGTTCACAGCCAGCATGCCATTATTCTTCCTCAACTTTCCACATGTTCAAAAACGTTGCTTGCAATGATTATGCATCAGTCCATCACTGCAAAGTGAGTTTCAACTGCATCTCTTCCTCAAGAGATCAAGCACCTATATTATTTATGCCGTTCATTTCTGTGGTTGTTAATCTTGATTGCCAACCTTACTGGGCTCAAAAATAATGATAAACACACTTTCGGTGTATCCGTGAGGATTGTTTCCAGAGACAAGACACAGCACCTGGATGAGCAAAGAGGCAAATACCTGCCAAGAATATGTGTGGCACCAGCCCAGCAGCTGGGGTCTGGGCAGAATGGAAAGTGAAGATACAGGGCAGCTTGTTCTCATGCGCACAAGACTTTTCAAGCAGGTGCCTTTCCTGTTGCTGCCATCGCTCACAGACACTACAACAGAGATTCTTCTGCCTTTCTCTGAGGATCTAGCTGTACCAGCATCTCTCTAGGATCCTTCAGCCTCTGACTGGGGCTACACACTCTCAATTTTCCTAGACAGAAATTCCAGATGTTTGGAGTGAATAGCCACTCACTTCCTCATCTCGATGGTCTGTAAATGTCCACTGTGGGATATGTAGTGTCTGGTCATGTTTGCGTGTAACAGCCTTAGTGAAACTGTTTGTGGATCTTGCCTCTAGTCCTGACTCAAAAGATTTCTTAGTATGAAATTCTAAGCTCGGTCCTTACCAATTTCCCAAGAATTTCTTCTCTTGGCTACAAATTAATAAATTCTTATCTTTCATCATTAAAAATAAATTTAAAAGCTTTATACACACACATGATCTTGTACAAATATACATGTACATATCATCATCATCAATGTCATCATCATTGTCACCATCTCCAGATTGTATCCCCCTTAGGGACTCAGATAGCTGGGCTCCTTCTGAGCTACTAGAACTTTCCTATAGTCCTCTGCTCCATTACAGGGCAGTTTTCTTCATTCCAGCTTCATGTCATTGTTTGTATAACTAAAGATTCTTATAAGATGGGATAAATCAAAATATCCAATGTATAGATTTTCTTCCCTTTTTTTAGTTAACTGTACTATAATTGGGGGTAATATCCTTGCAGAGCTAAGTTTATCATACCTGTATTTTAATGAAATTATTTCTGGAAATATACAAGGAATACTTTTTAAAGCAGCTTCACATTTCAGTCATTTCTACAACAAATGTCCATGTTTTTAAAACAGAAAGAAGCTATCCTGCCTTAAAATTATGGACAGATCAGCAGGCTCCCTGTCTAATTCAAGGCACAGGAAAAGTCTATAAACTATCTAAGACTTTTGTCCTGAATTGAGCTCATAAATTTCCACCCTTGAGCTTATAAATTTCCCTCCAGATTTTTGAGTATTTATGCAGAGGTGCAGTTTGTTATTTCAACTGATTTCTGACCAGTAGCCCATGGACTCCTGCTGTCTGTGTAAGGAGGAGGATGTCACTTACCTAACCAGCCCATATGAGATGCTACTTACCTAAGCAGCCCATATGAGATGTCACTTACCTAACCAGCCCATATGAGATGCTATTTACCTAAGCAGTCCATAGCACCAACAGAAAAGAAATGCAAACGGAAAGTTGCTACAAAGTTTCTTAAAATACCATTGTTTAATGGCTGCCAAAGTCCAAAATTGTTGATTATTTAAGATGCAAAATTTAGCCAGAACTAATACAGACATGCTGATACTCTTCAATTAACCTTTCATAATTCTTCTCTTGAATCTACAGCTTGGTTTCCCCTGATCTGCTGCTGAATAGGAGTCACTACAAAGACAGAAAGCCCAGTCACACGGACCACAATGAAAGTTGCTCTGGTTAGGAAAGGGGCAGGAAGGCATACATCTGCAATCCCAGGTCTCCTTAGACAAAGGCAGGAGGAGCACCAAAAGCTCAAGGCCAGCATGGCTCACTGTGCAAGTCTCAGGATAGGCAAAGCTACTTGAAACATGGCTGTTCCGGGGAGGAGGAAGCAAGCATGGGAGAGAACACACGACTGTCTCAGAGTCACATACAACCTAGTCTCACAAATATTACACAAGCAAAATAAAACTGCAATCTCCTGTAATCACTTACTTGTGTGTTTTTATAGCAGCAATTATTGTTTTCTTTTATTGGAAGAGACTATTTTCTCACCTAATGTATTCTGATTACAGTTTCTCCTCCCTCTGCTCCTCTCAGTTCCTCCCCCAGCTCCCCTCCCATTCAGATCCACTCCCTTCCTGTCTCTCATTAGAAAAGAACAGGCTTCTAAGGGGTAGTAATAAAATATATTTTTAAAACATATTA
Source organism: Mastomys coucha (assembly GCF_008632895.1). Taxonomy (NCBI): domain Eukaryota; kingdom Metazoa; phylum Chordata; class Mammalia; order Rodentia; family Muridae; genus Mastomys; species Mastomys coucha. Next base: position 2,281,042 of record NW_022196901.1, read on the forward strand.
CAATAAAATATAAACTATCACATCAGAATCTGATAAGACAAACAGAAGAAAAAGACCCCAAGGAAAGGCACACGAAACAGAGACACACTTGTTCACACACTCAGCAATCTCTTTATAAAAAGACACTAAGCTGAAACCCATAATACATCTGCAGAGGACCTAGTGCAGACCCACGCAGGCCCTGTGCATGCTGCCTCAGACTCTGTGAGCTCATATGAGCCCTGCTCATTTTGATTTAGAGACCCTTGTTTTCCTGGCATCCTCCACCCCCTCTGGCTCTTACACTTGTTTTGCCTCCCCTTCTGCTGAGAGGAGGGATTTGATATAGACGTCCCGCTTAGGGCTGAGTGGTCCACGGTCTCTCTCACTCTGTGTAATGTCTAGCTGTGGGTCTCTGCAGTCATTCCCACTAGCTGCCGGGAGGAAGCTTCTCTGTTGCAACAATCCTTACGATCAAGCAAAGGATACCATGTCCATCAAGTACTCAATGAACAAAATATAGAATATGCATAAAGAGGCATTATTACACTGCCTAGAAGAATGAAAGACTGTTACAGACAATAGCAATATATCCTAGAAATTATGATTCACAATACCTCATATACGAAACCTATTTAGTGAACGAAGAAGGTTCGTGGCAGAGATCTCAAAATATATTACCTCTCAGTCTCATCTCTGGTTGAGTGGTAGTAGGAATGAGGTCTTTGGCAAGTAATTAAATCATGAGGGTAGAAATTATTTAAATCATAAGGGTGGCGCTAGCACCTTTATTAGGAGGGCAGAGGAGCAAAGCTTCACTTCCATCAGGTCACCCTAAGAAGTCCGGAGTTCTACAACCTGGAAAACATCCTCACTGAATCTTCACTAAGCCGATGTCCCCCATCTGAGACCTGCAGCCTTCAGAACCGTTACACCACTAGTAAATACTGCTTGTAAGACACCAGGATAGCGTTTATTTTGCTACATCAGCTTGGAGAAGCCAGGGCAGTATTTGATGTGATTTAGGTGAATTCCAGGAAATTTTAGAGACAAAAATGAAAAAAGAAGTTGCCAGTGGGGAGAGGGGAGATGCAATCAGATTGGGTGTTTGATTTCAGGGTGATGAAAATGTTGAAAAGCTGCAAGCTGGTCCTAGGACAGTAGTAGAAAAGCATAACTTAAGGGTGGCTCACAAGGGATCCTGTCCCTGGAGAAAAACTAGACTTTGTAGCAAAGCAAGCCCAAAGACACCCACTGGATCTATGGCCTTAGCTGAGCTGCTCTTGCTCTGTGGGCTCTGGCTTCCTCACAGTGTAAAGAGAGCTCATAGTGTACATACTTGTGGTAAAGCTTAAATATTCAGCAACATTCTTCGCATGGAGTAACTGAGGAGACAATATACTCTCATGCTAAGCCCCATGCAATGGCTCACTCCTGTAATCCCAGCACCTGAGAGGTAAGGACAGGAAGACATCCTCAGCTACACAGTGAGGTCAAAGCCAGCTGGAGCGACAGAAGACCCTGGCTAAAAAGAACTAAAAATTAAACGTGTTTACTTTAGTTGCTAAGTCCGGCAGGCTGTTTGTTGAAGCTTAAGACAAGCCTTGGGAAAGCAAATGACTCCCTAGAGCTGTGATCCTCCATAAAGCAGCCAGTGGCAGCATGCGGTTACCTACATGGACTAAGAGTAACAGTTCATTTCTTCAGTCCCAAAAGCCACCTTTGACAGAGTGGACAGTAAGAATTATACAAGGGCGGCACGATTACACAGCACGGGTATGGAAAATATAAAATGATCATTGACAGGGATCCAGGACATCTCTGCCACCACAGCTTTGGAGAAGTAAAGCTATTCAGATTGACTGTCACGTTTCATGCGTGCCCTTAGGCTCTTTATTCCAGCTTAAGTTTCTAGCATCCTCTACTAAGGGTTGTGTAAGAAAATAAAAACATGAAGGGACGATTGGATTAACAAATTGCACTGACAGCTGGGTGGTGGGGGGCGCATGCCTTTAATCCTAGCACTTGGGAGGCAGAGGCAGGAGGATTTCTGAGTTCGAGGCCAGTCTGGCCTACAGAGTGAGTTCCAGGACAGTCAGGGCCACACAGAGAAACCCTGTCTTGAAAAACCAAAATAAATAAATAAATAAATAAACTTGCAACCAAAGTCCTTATCATAGTTAATGACCCAGGCTCTCTCCACATGTAAAGCTATGATAGTCTGTTCATTCCACAAAATGAAAAGTCATTAAGGAAGTGAGAAGCAGCCATCACTAAGAGCGAATGTTTATGGTATCAATTTTTATCAATAAATCTCTTAGCCAACTTTTTGAAATACCAGTTTCTGTGTGGCATGACCTGGTTGATGCCAACAGGGGGCCTAAATATCCAAGAGCAATGAAATATTATCAAGTTTGGCCAGTCATTGTCTACAAAATGTTTTCCTCGTTATTTCTAGTTTTGTTCTAAGTATAAAAACAGTTCCTGTTTGTGACTTGGAGTAAGAGCAGGGAAGCAGAAACTGGTTCCTCGCTCTCACTTTCTTTCAGTCATGCAGACAGCAGGGCTCACTGAATGTTCTTGAGAACTGGGCGGGGACCAGCTCAAGAGGCTCGGAGCCCTCACAAACTAAAATAAAAGCACTTGTTGCCTTCATCCAGCAAGATTCTAGGCCACTGTGCATGACATACTGAGCTCCAGATGCCAAAATATTAAGGTCAGACTTTTGATGGAACATTAGATAGCAATTTTAAAACTCCCCCATTGCAGCTCAAAAGCTTTCCCAGTCAAGATGAATTAGCCCTCGGAGACAAGCAAACGGAGGCCCCGGAAGAAAGGGGTAAGTGTTTGGTTTTCAAGAGGGTACATTTGGTTTGCCTTATTCCAGCTGTCCGTATACTAGTAATTATGCCTGCAAAGTTGCAACACACTTTCCCCTGAGAGCTGTAAAAGTTCTAGAAAGATGGGCTAATCTATGCTGACAAGCTCCGCAAGAAGCATGAGGGGCTTGCTATCCTCTAAAACACCAAAAAAAAAAAAAAAAAAAAAAAAAAAAAAAAAAAAAAAAAAAAAAAAAAAAAAAAGCTAAGGTAGCCTCACTAGAGCTAAGCCCCTGCAAGTCAGGCTTTCAGATGGGAATGTACGTGTTCCAGCTCACAGCACAAGCGGCAAGCCCGAGAGCTAGCAGGAACGCCAAGGACCTTTCAACATGAGTCAATCTCTCCACAGAAAGGCTGGCAAGGTCCCAGGATGTCCAACCCCCTGGCAGAATTACTAATGGCCACAGGAAACCACGAAGAATGGATGCCCTTTTGCCTACTCCACAGCAAGCGAGAGCCACATTAGCATCCCAAAGATGTGGTCATATTCCAGATAGGCATGTAAAGTGCATACAGAGTTTCCACTCTGAAATAACTTACTCATGTAAGGTCATGAAGCAGGTAAGTATTTATACTGATTTATATCTGATAATCAGCCTGCATCTCAACTCTAATTCTCAGCTTACACATAAATATCTGATTAATTAATAACTTAAGCTTAAGAGTGGCTAGCAAGTAGTCAGCACCTGCCAATGGCTTTGACCAGATCAACAAATCCCACTTACAGGATTAGAAATTGTACTATTCATCTGAAAACAAGGAGTTTGCTCCAAAAATACTTCCTTGGCTATATTTCCCTTCTGATACAGCACTGGAACCTCGATACTAGACTTGTCCAACCAAGCCATTATAACAGAGTAAGAAGTAAGTGCTGGGAAGACGGAAACTGATACTCCTTTCCAAATCCTTCCTCCATCTGAAGTTAAGACACCAGCCCAATCCCACGTCCACACTAAACCCTATACGAGAATGCTGATAGCCACTTCATGCATGGCTGCCAAAACCTGGAAGCAGTCAACACGTCAATGCATAAGTGAATGGATCAATCAACTGTGGAACATATACACAGAAGAATATCTTTCAGAGATTTTGTTTTTAAAAATGTAGTTAGTTGCCAAGCTACAAAAAGACTTGGAGGGCCTTCAATGCTTCCCTCTAGATGAAATAAGTCAGTCTGATTACATTACATACCATAAGAGTCCAAATACATACATGACAATCTAGAAAAGGAAGAGCCACAGAGGTAGGGGAAAGATCAGTTGTCAGCAGAGGTTGCAGGCCAAGAGTGAGGGATGAGGCATGGGTGTAGGTGAACCAGCCCAGAGGAGAGCTGACCCTGCCTGCCACAAATGTCAGCATTGGGCAGTCTAGCCAGAGCAGTGCTGAAGAGTTTTCTCAGTAGTTTGGATAAGAGAAAGCCGACAGTTAAGAGAAAGCGCTGGTCAGATCCAGCGCTCCTGAACTGGCCAACCCCAAAAATCTAAATCATCTGCAAACAGTTGAGATGAATGAAAGAGACAGTCCTGCTGATCCAAAGCTGCAGGATCCCCATGAGACACAGGCCAACAACAGGATAACCACAAGTCCTAATGAGGATCCTCTAGTAATGGTGTCATGTCATGGAAGCAGAGATCTCGAACCAGACCAATGACACATTGCAATGGACATTTGCAAGTAAAGATGTGTGGACAGAGGGATACACTGTGGGACACACTATGACATACTACAGCTTCCAGGATGAGATGTTTTCTATGTTTTGTTCTTTTTGTTGTTGTTGTTGTTGTTGTTGTTGTTGTTGTTGTTGTGGTGGTGGTGGTGGTGGTGGTGGTGGTGGTGGTGGAGGTATGTGTATGTTTTATTTTAGGGGAGGTTGCAAGAGTAAATGGCAGATATGAGAGGACAGGGAGATGAGGTAACTGAGGTACACGATATGAAACTCACAAAGAATAAAAAGTTTAAAAGAACAGAAAAAGATAAAACAAAGAAAGAAAACATAGGAAGGCAAGGTTATCCTAACAAATGGTTCTGAGAGGGTCAAAGAGTGAGAGGATTCCTGAAGATCAGGCACAAGTACTGAATGAGAGAGTTGGGAGGGCAGGCTGTGGACAGACACAGGGAGAAACGAAGACAGACAGGAGCAAGGGAAATAAACAGCCAGTGTCCTGCACCTGCTTCTGAGCTCCGGAATTCTTCTCACTGCTCAAATCTGCCTGCAGGACGTTAGGTACAGGTATTCCTTGGTGAAGTCCACGTAGAGTAGCTACCCAGAGCTCAGAATAGGATGGACAAGACATGAGACCATCTCAGAGCATTCACAGAAACAATGCAGCCACAGATAGGAGGCATCTTCCCCATTCTGAGGCCAGTCAAAATCCTAACTTCTGTCACTTTGCCAAGGTATGTCTTTGAGCCAATGAGTTGACATCTCAGCCTCAGATCCATCACTTGTCAAAACACAACTAAATGGAGATATAAATATTAAATAAGAGAAAAGATGCTCAGAGTCTGTGTCTAGGGAGCACCCTGTCTTCCCAGCATGTATTTAAGCACAGCATTTCTCACATCAGGCTCACTTGCTTTCCCCCCTTCTCACTGTTAAATATTGCTCCCTTCTCCCCAGACACACAGTAAGGACTTTCAAGACAGACAAGAGCTGGCCCTTTATACTCCACTACCATGTTCCAAATGCGCCTTCCTAAAAGAGAGTTGAAGCAACTGCAAAAAGATAAGTGTGCAGTAAAGACATGCATAGGCCCTCTGGTAGACATAGAAAGGCTGAATCAATCTACTGCCCCGAAGAACAGAGGCGGCACTAACAGCATTGCTAGCTGTTTCCCTGGGTCTGTAATGCGCTTCTCTGATTCATGAGTTGATATAATTATGCTTCCTCGTGCCATTATCCTTATGTAAAGTACAAGTCATTCAGCAGATATACCTTCTCAGCAAGTGCTTCTAATTTTAATATACACAAGCTATCAATCATTCCAACTGGGGACAATAAGAAAAAGAGGGAATTTGCGAACAGAAACGAAAAATAAAGCAGATGGCGAGGCAAGGATATGTGTCTCGAGGAAAATGAAAGATGAGAGGAAGTGAGTCTGGGCCTGGAGTTGCCCCCTGGTGCGCTGGAGGCCACTGTGCAGCTGATGCAAGATGCCCTAGCAGCAGACCCTCAGGCAGCCAGAGCTGGTGGCATCAAGAACTTACCTTGCATGTCCACGGGATGGGAGATGACTTCTTTTTGATGCTCCCAGGTCAAATTCATTTCACAAGACTGCTCAGCATCACAGAATACCTGTATTTCTGGACCTATCAGGAGGAGGCGACTGGAGGCCTCCTGCAGGAGACCTGATTCATAAAATGAGGGCAGAGGTTTGGGAGCAATAAAATTTAGACAGACTCTTAACATCTGGACAAAGGACCAAATGTGAAAGTGTGCCTTCTTGGTGTAACTCTCATGCCAAGGACTCACACATACAAATAAAAACAGACTGCAATCACACCTCTGCAACTGTCGGGGATGAGGTGTCTAGAAATCTTAATACCTTCATCGGTGTGTGGGGAAGCAGCAACCTCACACAATGGGCATTTTAAATGTAGAGACTTAACAGAAGATATTGGACACTCAAGCGAAGGGACTGAAATGTGAAAATGGAGCACATAATAACCAGATGTGAGCTACAAGCAGCTGCCAGGGCCAAGAAACACAAAGGAAGATGTGCCCGATGTAGGTGTTCAGAGGGGAAGTTTAACTGCTTTTCATACCCTGGAAAGGGGTCAAGGCATCACTGGGGCCGGAGAGCTCCTACAGAAGCTATGAGCAAGAAGCAGAGAGGAGCTGAAGGAGCCTTTGTGTCAGTTCCCTTCCTTCTGCATTGCAGTCTTCCTGGGGTGCTGTATTCTACTGGAAGGGAATAGGTATGCAGATGGCAGGAATCGGGAAAACATCATCTGCAGAGCTCCCGCCCCAGTCTCACACACAAAGTCTAAACCAGTAGGTCTGAAGCTAAACCACAACTGGCAAGCCAGCATTGTTGGACATCCATATTTTCTTATTAGATTCCAACTCCCTGGCCTGACAACCCTTCAGTATGGGTTTTCCAGGAACCTCAGCTACAAGTTTGAAAACCAACAAATGTTATGCATTTTTTTAGCTAAAACTAAGAGTATTGCACTAAGCCTCCACTTCCTCTCTCATGATGATAAATATATTTTCTATTAATTTGGGCCAGAAATTCCTTAGGACAGAACATAAATTGTTTTCTAATTGAGAACACTGCCAAATCCCAACATTCTCTTCCAATAAAGGGACATGTCTAAAAAAATCTCTAGTTTTCAAAATCTGTTTAAACAGCTTTGATCCTGCTCAAAGATCTGGACTCCTCTAAAGATGAAACTCGGGTCTTGAGCAGAGTGAGCATTTTGTTTGACAGGTGGGGGAGATGTGAGGCTTCTCGGAAAGGGTGGACATTCTCCAGGAAACCCCCCAGGATTGTCTTTTTCCTGGCATTTACTAAGTATAGAAGTCCCCTTCCATCCTAAGCAGAGTTCATCTATAAGAAATACAGAAGAAATGACAGTGCATGGTTTCTGAGGTCAGAAAAGGCTTGTGGTTCCCATTGGGCTTTCTCTCTTGGATTACTCCTTCTGGAAGAAGCCACCACAATAGGTTACTTGGGCAGCCCTACAAAGACATCCATGTGGCAAGGACCTGGGGCATTCTGCCAACAGCGAATGGGTGAATTAGTGAGCAGACAGTCAAGCCTTCAAAGCACTCTAGCTCAAACTGACATCTTCTGAGGGACAGCAGAGCCAGAAACACAAGGCTGGGCATACCCAGATTCCTGTCACACAGGAATTCTGGGAAAGAAGAGATATACGATGTTGCTTTAAGGAATTAAGTTTAGGGATAACTTACCTACCATGTCTCAGGACATAAACAAACTTTCAAAGGATGCTACATTCCCGTGTTCTTCAGTTGACTGAATGAGACTAATTAAACATACATCAGCCACCCTCTACCCACAGCTGGACCTGGAAGAATTCTGTAGCTCCACTAATGTCGTTTATTTAAAGAACCCAGCTGCTCCCACCCTCTCTATCTATTCAACTATTCTTTTAACATACCTGAAACTGCTATCAACTGAAGCCAATTGGAATTAAGTGTTCATGGTGTTTTAAGCCCCTTCGTGCTTTGATCATCCAGCAGATGACCAAAGATCAAGTCACACAAATCATTCTTATGCAACTGGAAGGTGGGGGACAGATAGCCTCCATGGCTCCTAGGGATAGCAGGAAGTGGTAAGACACAAGCCTCAGTGTCCCTACACATCAAAGCTGCACAATCTTTCTTATCAAGTAGAAGTAAGCACTGGAAGTAGTTTAGAGTTCACAGGGAGGAAATGATTATAAGCAAAAAGTAAAGACATTCAGATTAATGACTAATGTAACTCACCCTTGAAACAACAGGGAAATCATTAGTGTCCATGTGTCTAATTGGGAAATCTTGAAATTTCAGAAAAGAAGTGAGAGAAAGTTAGGAAAATGAACATGGTCAGTAAGGGTATGAACCATCACATTAAGCAATTTTGGCACCACCCGCAGGCATGGGCCTATCACATTGTATCTTTCATTGACAGCAGACTTTTGTACAGCAGTGGCCCGATGTGCGGTAATGTCTCCCCTGTCTGAGTTTGTGCAATATACACAACATGGAGGTTACCTAGCAACACACTGCATTTCCTAGAACATGATCCTATCAGTAAGAGATTCAGAACTTCCTTAAAACTTTAAATGTCCACAGCCCACACAACACAGTATTTACAAATGTGAGCAAACCTGTCCATGTATAAAAAATAAATGTTAGAGCTGGAGAGACCCCCTCAATAGTCAAGAGGCACTTGCTGCTCCTGTAGAGGACTCAGACTGGGTTCCCAGAACCCACATGACAGTTAACAACCAACTATAACTCCACTTTCTAGGACTCCAAGGCCTTCCTCTGGCATTCCTGGACACTGTACTCACACGGTCCACTTATGTACAGGCAAAACATTCATATACAATGGCATAAAAATGAATGAATTTTTTTTTAGAAAGACTAAGTGATGAATAGGTTGCCTCTATGAATGTAAAAGTCTAAAGTGTCTTTCAAAACATACTGTTAGGAAGAAAAGCAAGGTAAATCCCCTCTGCTATAAAAGAAAGAAAAAAGAAAGAAAAGGAAGAAAGAAGAAAGGAAGAAAGAAAGAAAGAGAGAGAAGGAAATTTAAGAAAAGAAAAAAGGAAAGGAAGATAGGAAGGACTTACATACAAACAAGAAACTAATATACAAAAGCAATGTTTAAAATGCTATCCATAGTGACCTATAGGAATGAGGGTCTGTGAACTAAGAAACAGCAAGAAAATTCTCATTATATGCTGTTATAAATGACATTTCGTAATGTTCTAAACAAATAACCAAAAGGCTTAATAAAGAGACTAGAGGAGGAAAAATAAAGATTTATGTTCCAGCTCCTCTTGAATTAATTGGTAATGCCATCCATCAGGGTCTAGCTCTGGGCTGAAGACACTCATGTGTACACTCAAGCGTTAAACATCACCATTTGGAGGAAAGGGTCCTTCACAGTCAGTGTGCCTCTCACTAATTAAGGACAAAGCACTTTCTCTTGCTGTCTCAGTGTAAACTCAACAACGGGAGGTGCCCGAGGACTGCTCATCCTCCGGCCAAAGCCCGGGGGGGGGGGGTGAATCATGAGATATGATGGAATGGCCCCTTTCTCTGTGTTCAGGGAGAATGGAGAGGGTAAAGAAATAAAGAGAAGTCAGTTTTCAGTTCACTAACTCTCTGCAGGGCCCAGAAATAGGATGCTCTCAGAAAACCGGCTGTTCCTGCCTCCTGCCTCCTGTCTCCTGCCTCCTACCTCCACCCACAAGTGTCAGCAATGATTTTCTTCTCCGCTGACCAAACCCTTTCTGAGACCGAAAGGGTACTTCCCGAGCCGGCTTGCTTTAAAGCCGTCTGGTGAGCGGCTGTTAATTACTCTCCGTGTGTCTGACACAGAGGGAGATTAAAGTAGGACAGCATGCTTTCAAGACAGGACATTCCCTTCCCCCTCTGCAGTGTTCAGCGATGGACCTCAATGTACGTTCAGTCCATTGGGCAAAAAGAGGCAGCACTTTTCCGTTCACTGGCCTATAAATAAATTGTAGCTGTCTAAAACATTCATTTTAAGTGCTACCAAATACATGTTAGGTCTACTTTAAAAGGAAAGAAAAGTGCCCAGAATTTTCCCTACAAATTATTCAAGGAAGACTACCAAGTCTAGACAAACACACACACACACACACACACACACACACACACACACTCTAAA
>NW_022196901.1:2291282-2299301 GCF_008632895.1 Mastomys coucha
ATCTGCAATTAAAGAGGACACACGCTTTTCAAGGTGTTTAAAGGGAAATCTTTTTTAATAATAATTCAAAACAAGATCTATTTGTGTAGTGACACATTGTAAGCCAAGCATAAGTTAAAAGCATTTTCCACAGTTCAAACAGCAGTGCTCAAAAAACTGAACATTTGTTTGCCAGGAAAAATGACAAAAATCCAAAAGACACATACTGACTGCACTACCAACTGTAATTGAGAGTGCATGTATGTGCGTGTGTGTCTGTCTGTCTGTCTATGTAGGAACAAACACATATAACCCACAATCTACACATCTCTACTATAAGACTCAGAACCCTACTCTTTGGCTTGCAAAATGCCAACGGGATTCATATTCAAAGCTCCCTAAAACCAAAGAAGGTCATCATTTTTTAAAAATCGCTTTATTTAAATAAAACCAGAGCTGACCCCTTCCCACACACATCAGCCAGCACATACACACTCACACATGTTGCTTTCTCCATTTCTCCTCTCCATGCATGGCCGCCACAACCCTAGAAGATTCTCATCATGATCACTGTCAAACCTGTAAAACTGGAGTCCCCCATGTGGAATGTGAAAGGGCTCTTCTCCCAGCCCCAGGCAGGACTTGTGTATCTGCATGGGTCTGGCCTGGCTTACACCAAGAGCCATTCCCTGAGTCTAGGACACCTCACTTCAGGTCCCCGTGTCCCTTCCAGGAGGGAAGGCTTTTAAGCCACACTTGAGCACACCCCCTCCACAGGCTCATGGAGTGAGCCACACTATTCAGTATGGAGAAGAACAGGGGAGAGAAACTGAGCACCAAATTCTCTAACGCCACCTTATAGAAGGGGGTCACATTTCGGTTCAACCTCTACCAAGACAAAGCAAGCCAAGCACCATGCCTGATAGAGCAGGCAGAGATGGTAAGGTACCAGCCTCCATGGTCACACATAACCACTCTATAGCACAGATCCCACCAGGAACCCATGAGCATTGTGGCAGCATTAAGGCTGAGGCACTACACAGGGCAGGGTCCATTTGGAGTTCTTCCTGTTCCCTCTGTTGATAACAAGTCATTTTAGATACACCCACTTTCTTTTCTTGGGGTTAAACTGTCTAATAAAACTATTTAGCTTATCAGCTTTGCCTAATTTATGAAAAAAGGAAGTGAAATTTAATAGAATTGTTCAGAGTAACACACACACTACCCTTAACACATTTTTTGATCAAACTGTAATAACATATATTGTGATTATTTAGATTTTTTTTTTTTGAGATAGTATCTCACCATGTAGCCCTAGCTAGCCTGGAACTCCTAAAGTAAACCAGGCTGGCTTTAAATTCAGATCCCCTTGCTTCTGCTTCTGGAGTGTTGAGATTAAATGTGTATGACATCATTTCTGCTTTGATGCTTTTGATTTTAAATACCATATGATGTTATGTATTGAAGAAGACTTGCTCTCCAGTTGATGGTGCTACAGGGACATGATGGAAGTTTACGAGCTATCAGGAGGAAATAGATCATTGGGAGCATGTCCCTGAAGGAACACCCTCTCTCTGTTTCTTGGCACCATGATTTGAGGATCCATAATAATTAGTCTCACCTCAAGCACAAAGTGACCATGAAATGAAACCTCTGTAGATGTGAGCTAAAGTAAGCATTCGTTTTTCTTAAGTTGTTTAGCTAGGTATTTTAATAAAGTGCCAAGAAACCAAACTTCTCACCAAACATTCAGTGCACTATAAACTAAATAGGCTTTTGTTAGTGAATGCCAGATCCACTTTGGCTCTCAGTTTAAACTGGTGTCCATAAAACTTGTTCTCCAGGATTCATCAGAGAACTTATTTTGTTGTTCCTGTGGTAAAATAACATGATCAAAAGCAACATAATCGAGGAGTGAGTTTATTTTGGTTTATGGCTCCAGAAAAATAAGAGATAATTGTGGCAGAAAGCCATAGCAGAAAGCAGCTGGAGGAGCAGGAAACTGAGAGATCACATCTGAACCACACTCAGGAAGCAGGGAGGTGAGGAGAACCGCAGATGGGGCAAGGCTCACAACCCTTAACGCCTGCTCCCAATAATGCACTGCCTCCTTGCATTAGTCAGGGTTCTCTAGATTCACAGAACTTATGGACTGGATATAATATAGTTTATATATATATGTATGTATGTATGTATATAATATATGGGGATTTACTGGCATGACTTATATGCTATAGTCCAGACTTCTATGCGATACGGTAATCCAACAATAGCTGGTGTGAACAGGAAGTTTAAGAATCTAGTTCAGTCCCAGAAGCTTGGTTGTCTCAGCTGGTATTCTGTATATGCTAGAATCCCTAAGAAGTAGGTTCCAATGTCAGTGAAGGAATGGATATGTTAACAAGGCCAGGGCAAGTAGGCAAAGAGCTTCCTTCCTCTGTATCCTTCTAAAGGCTTCCAACAGAAGGTATGGCCTACATCAAAGGTGTGTGTCTTTCTACCTCAAAGGCCAACCCACTTTATGCCAAGCAGAAAAATTTTGCACAAATGTGTTCTCTGTTTCTGGGTTGTAGTTCATTCCTGAGGCAGTTACGTTGATAACTGAGAATAGCCATCACATTCATTAAGGTTCCATGACTTTACCAAACAGTGTCACCAACTGGGTGCCAAGTGTTCAAACACAAGAACCTACAGGAGATATTTCTTATTTAGAACACCATACCTGTCAAGTTCACTAAGAGACACAAAAATTATTGCTCACATGCACACATGGATGCACACAAAGGCACAAGCTTTTTTTTTTTAAACTAAGACTGCTGAAATGTAAGGAAGTAGCCAGTGGAACGCTGCCAGAGACTCCTGTGGGTGAACGTTTGGCTTGGCTCTCCAAGCTAAAAGACTAACACTACTGCAGACTGAGGACAAGGGCAAGCAAAGAAAGGCTATGAGGACAGTACAGTGAAGCACATACTGGACAGACCAGTGAAACCCATAACATTATAAACATTAATAATTTCTATATTGTATATATAGAAATAAGGCATCATAACCCATAAAGCTAGATGTAAAGAAACTAAAAGAAACACTGGAAGAACCAACTAAATGAAAACATCTATCTTTAAAGATGAGAAAGAAAGGAAGGAAGAAAGGAAGGAAGGGAGGAAGGAAGAGAGGAAGGAAGGAAGGAAGGAAGGAAGGAAGGAAGGGAGGAAGGAAGGGAGGGAGGGAGGGAGGGAGGGAGGAAGGAAGGAAGGAAGGGAGGGAGGAAGGGAGGAAGGGAGGAAGAAAAGAGAAGCACTATTCTTATATTCCTATGGAATGCAAAAAACAGATGCTCTAAAGCATATAAAGCAAGGCACGTAAGACACCAAGGCCAAGTGAAGAGCAACACAAGAACAAGCAGTTCTTCCTGAGCCTTGGTTTTATGTGGGTTTGCTTCCATCATTAAAAGTAAGGAAGTAAAACCTCAGTGTGCTACTGATTTCTGAGATTACTTAAACAAGGAAGCTAACAATTATCACGGTGAAATAATCAAACAAATCACCACTACTTAAAACACTAAAATGCACAAAGTGATCACAGAGAAGAAAGGACAGCAACCCCTGCCTCCTCGGTGAACTGCTGCATAAACACATTTGGACTGTGCTAAGTGAAACTATGTAAGACACAAACTATGGTGCACACGTTAGCGTTTTACAGTAACATTTGAACAGTTCATTGCCGGCTTAACTAGATGGCAATTAGATGTCATCTGGACTTTTTATAAACATTTTATTTAAAAGATAAAATCATTACATGGCTTCTTTAAGCAGTTTAAGATATAACTTGAATACTATGTACCATACCCACTTAGAGTGTGCGATTCAATGAGTTTATTTATAGAGTTCTACAAACACCAACAGTCAGCTATAGAATATATTGATTACCTGAAAAAGTAAACGTATGTACATGTTCTAGCCATCAACACGCCTTCGCCCCATATCACAGATCCCCATTAACCCTGAGAGCCCCTAGGCTACTAGTTATCTCTACACATTTACCTATTTTTAGACAATTTCCATAAGTGGAATGATACTACATGTGGTTGTCTTCTTCTGCCTTCCTTCATTTAGCATAACACAGTCAGAGTCCATTTGTTTGAACAACAGTTCATCAGTTCTTTCCTGAATGAGTAACATTTTGTCATACAGACACACCATTTACCATAGATCACTGATGGACATTTGGATTGTCCCCACAACCACAAACAATGTTGCTATGAACACTGGTGGAGAAGTTGTGTGCTCGTGTGTTTACATTTCTCCTGATTATGTTCCAGGAGTGTACACATCATGGATTCTGTGGTCACCAACTTGAGGAACAACTGATTGCTTCTGCAAAGCAATGGAGTATTTCTCCATCCCAGGATGTGAGGGTTCAAATCCTCATCACACTCATCAGCACTTGGAATTTCCCGTCATCCAAGTACCACTTGAGCTTTGCTCTGCATCTCACAGAGACTATTGTGCGCTAATACCTTTCTGCATACTGGGTGGTCATCCATATGTCTTCTTTATAAAGTATTTTTATAAAGTTTTAATAAAGACTATTAATATTTTTTAATTTTAACTGGGTTACCTTTTATATCTTAGTTGTAGCTTTTTATTATGTATTCTATATAAGGATATCTTTAAAAAGTAATTTATAGGCCGGGCGGTGGTGGCGCACGCCTTTAATCCCAGTACATGGGAGACAGAGGCAGATGGATTTCTGAGTTTGAGGCCAGCCTGGTCTACAGAGTGAGTTCCAGGACAGCCTAAGCTACACAGAGAAACCTTGTCTCGAGAAAAAAAAAAAAAACAATAAAAAAAGTAATTTATAAAATCTTTTTCCATTCTATTGCCTGTGTTTCACTTCCTTGATGTATTTTGGTTTACGTCCACAGAATTCTGCATATCATGGAGACTTCATTTCCACTGTAAGCCATGTGAAATATAGGTAGAAAATTATGTCATACAACTCTGTCTTTGAAATCACATTTCATTTAATTCTCATGGGATAAACTTATGCTTGAAAGCTTTTTACTAAATCACTTTTTTTTTCTGCAACAACAACAAAAGTACATACTTCAATTTTGTATTTTTAAATGTTACTGTGTGTGTGTGTGTGTGTATGTGTGTGTGTGTGTGTGTGTGTGTGTGTGTGTATGTATGTGTATGGGTGTGAGTGTGTGTAATTCCAGGTGATTGTGGATACTGGGAACTGAACACATATCCTCTGCAAGAGTAACAAATATTCTTAACCACTAAGTCATCACTCCAGCCTCAAACTTCAAAGTTTTTAAATGCTTTTGATTTCCTGTGACCATAATTAAGACCCTAATACTTAATACTATTTTGATTCAGTTAATCTAATTATTAACAGGACATAGTCATGTTATATAATAAAGTGTATAGTGTAAGGAGTGGTTATGGGACTTAAAGATGTGCCTGAGGTCAAAACTATAGACTTGTATTTTAATGAGCAGAGTTTTGAAACCATGCATCACCTTAAGAGCTGGGGAAATAGCTCACTCAGTAAAGTGCTTGTCATGCAAGCAACAGAACCCAAGTTCAGATCCCCACTATCCTCATAAAATGCCAGGTATACAAGTATTTGTAACCATAGTGCTAGAGACACAGAGACAAGGATTTGCAGGTAAGTCAGTCTACTCAAATGAGGGAGCCCCAGGTCTGATGAGATAGCCTGTCTCAGAAACTAAGGTAGAGAACTATTGTGCCCACAAACATGTATAAGCACACACACACACACACACACACACATACACACACACTGCTATAATAAGATTATTAGGAAGGAGGCTGAAGATGGTTCATCCGTTAAGAGTTAGCTGTTCTACCCAAGGACCTCAGTTCAATTCCTAGCACCATGGTAATTCCAACCTTCTACAACTCCAGTCCCAGGTGATCTGATGCCCTCTTCTGGCCTCCATGGTACTGCAAACACATGGTGTACCTACATACATAAATACATACATACATGCATGCATGTGTGCATACATACATGGATACACTCATACACATAAAATAAAAGTAAAGTATAAGAAAAGATTATTGGTGGAGAATAATGTTTCAGATTTGTTGTTTCACTGTCAAATAGGACAAGGGTAAAGCAAAAGACAGGATGGAAAAGAACTCCCTACATGATGTCCAGAACATGGGTACAAGCATATTCTTATACAACCCAATTTTAAGAATGAGGAGAACAGCCAGGCGGTGGTGGCACATACCTTTAATCCGAGCACTTGGAAGGCAGAGGCAGGCAGATTTCTGAGTTCGAGGCCAGCCTGGTCTACAGAGTGAGTTCCAGGACAGCCAAGGCTACACAGAGAAACCCTGTCTCGAAAAAAAAAAAAAAAAAAAAAAAAAAAAAAAAAAAAAAAAAAAAAAAAAAAAAAGAAAGAAAAAAAAAGAAAAAGTAAAAGAAAAAAAGAAGAATGAGGAGAACATAAGTTTACAGCCTAGAAATCAACTCTCTTACATACATCAGGCTGGGACATCACTTGGAGTGTCTGTCTTCTTGCACACCATGTTCCTCTCTGGATGAGACCTGCTTTTAGGGTTGGCTGTGCTGTAAAGACTAGATAATGAGCTCCGAATGTATTAGACAGTCTCTCTTTGCTAACATGTCATGATACATAGGATGTAAATGGTAACATACCAAGAAAGAAACTGAACTTTCCCTAATATATCACAATAAAATAACAAAACGATCAAGCAGAAAGAACCTGCTCAACAGGTGGTGAGAAGAGTTTCAAGGGCCGATGAATTGTATGTCACTTTTATTTCCCACCCTGAAAGTTTGATAGGTTCATGCCATGTGCTTCCCTAGACAGTGATAAAAAAAAATAAGCCTAAAGTAGCTACTTTTAAAATCAGACCCAAGCTTGACAGAAGCTTATGACTGGATTAATATTGCTTACAATCATCTAAATGTCACTTTGACAAACTTAATGTTTGTCGTGATGACATCTCCCCCTAGGCATATGGCACTTCCATTAACTCCAGAATTATCTCTGGAGCAGAAAAGGATGCTTCATTGTCTTCAGAATATTCATAATTTACAAGCCAACTCTTTGGCCATGATTGATAATTTCTCATAACATTGAGGGGCAAGATCCCTGCACAGATGCTATCCAGTGTGGAGGCCTTCTGTAATTACTATTAATTTCAAAGAACAAAGAGTTCTCTTTGAGGCAAATACCTAATAGCCATAGACATATTAAATGAAAGTATCACCATATAAAGTATAACATAAAACAGATACAGGGCTAAATTTTATAACACTGGGAAACTCAGAGAAACAATACTAAACAGTAGAGTAATATAAATTCATAATATTGACAATTTCATCTGCCCAGTATTTAATAAGACTTGCCTTTCCGAGCATAGCCCACCTGGTAAGTGATGGTCCCAGCCACATGGGCACTCATAAAATCATCTATGACTTTCCACATGGTGACTTGTTACCTATCAGTAGGGTTGTAGATGGCATAGCAATGAGAAGCTGAATGAGCAACTTTAAGAACTAAACTGAATATATGCTTAGCATTTATCAAAGCATGAGATACTCCTCCATCTTTATCTGTATGTTTTGTTTGTTTGTTTGTTTGTTTTGAGACATGCAATCTTGGAGCTCACCATATAGACTAGACTGTCTTCCATCTTTTGAAAAACAACAAAAACAAAAACCAAAAACTTGTAATTTACAGAGACATGGTCTAAGCTGAAGGAGAAAAACTATAAAGTGCACATGAATGCAAAGTAAAAGGAAGTAATCTGTATTGATGTTAATAATTGTACATATGTTTCCATACATATCTATCTAGAGATGTAAATGCTTGGGCATAACTGCACTAAGTGATTTAATGTTAAATAAGTTCTATAAAAGTACATTTACCTGAGTATTTTTGTTTGTTTGTTTGTTTGTTTTTAATAATCTTTTTTTTCTTTTAGATATTTTCTTTATTTACATGTAAATTTCTCCATTCCCAGTTTCCCC
>NW_022196901.1:2300050-2372756 GCF_008632895.1 Mastomys coucha
AATTTTATAAATTTATTGTTTTTAATAGCTGAGTAGTACTCCATTGTGTAGATGTACCACAATTTCTGATCCACTCCTCTGTTGAGGGACATTTGGGTTGTTTCCAGAGTATTTTTTTTTATTACCTTTTACAGATTAACTAGAAATTCGGCCTAAACACAAATAAGTACAAATAACCACTGTACCTCTTACAGCTATAGGAAGTACCTACAGTTCATGTAACACAAGGGTACAAGTGGTTCTATGATTTCATTCTGCCTAGATGAGAGAAATGGCTTTATAAAGTAATTTATATAAAATAACATTTGAATTGATCAGCAATCATATTCCTAAACCTTGCAGTGTAAAACTGGGATCATGGAGACACATACACACATACACACACACACACACACACACAGAGAGAGAGAGAGAGAGAGAGAGATGCACACACACACACACAGACACATGCACATATACACCCATACACAAACACAAACAAAAAACATACACGCAGTGTTTATACAGTAAATGGACTTCAATGTGGCAATCAGAGACAATCTTTTCATTAACTGAATCTCAAATAGGAGTACTGAGAGATTTTTACAAAATACAGACAGTAAATCCTCATTTGTTTGTGAATTCTGTATATTACAAAATGTCACCCCCTCCCACCAAGAACTAGTAGCACACTACAGTCTTTATGACAACCAAAGTTTCCAAAACACAATGCTACTCCCACAGAATAAAGCCACCCTGAATGTCTGGAGTGACGAAGAATCTACGGATATCAGGACCTAACTCTCAAAACTAGGGACAAAGTGATAATAATAATAATGATAATGATAATGATGATGATGATGATGAACCCTAGTGCTAGTGACATTTAACAACAACCCAAGTAACTATATCAATACAAAATTCTATAAACTGAAAAAAATTATAAGCATACTGCTAACTTAGAAGGTACGATGACATCAGACTTTACCAGTTTGTAATGCAGTGTACTTATTTTATTTTATTAATGTAGAGACATGAAGTGTTGTTAGCTTTTGAACTGCCATGAAAGGTCACTTTAAAAAATAATAACTACCATTTACAATAACCATGGTAACAAGGCAGGGAAGAAATTATCTCTGAATTTTAAAAAGATATAAAACAAGAGTACTTTCAGCCCGGAGGAAAATCTCACTATGTTATTCTTACTTTACTCTTTTTTTGTAGCAGGTTGATGAAAATCTTTGAGGGCCTAGAATTTTGTTACCATGGCACCAGTGTGGACTGAGGACCAGGATAGCATCACCTGCGAGTCTATGAAAAATGAAAAGGCTGAGCCCCCACTTCAAGCCCACTGCATGAAATCTCATTGAGCAGATCCCCTGGAAAGTCAATACAATAAAGGCTGAGATGCACTACATAGAAGAGACAGAACATAGGTGTCCCCCAATGGCTGAAATTCCCCCACAACCACCTACACTGAAGTCTCCTTCAGCACTCATAATCATTTTCCAAAGGGACCTGGAAAAATCGTGGTGTAATTTGAAACACAAGACGGCAAGCTAGTATCAAAAAACCCAGCCCTGCCTCACTAAACTACATGACCTTGAAAAATAGTTGGGTGGAAAAATAAAACCAAGGGCTACTCACAAACAAAAACTGATTCACAGTTTTCAACAGATTTCAGGATTTCCAAGTGAGCAAATGCAACAGGAAACATGCGAAGTGCTGGCTCTTGTCCTTCCTGTCAAGCTCGCCATAGACAGCACACTCCATCCGTCCGCCAAGGGCAGCCTATCTCAGGTGCCCTCACACAGGCTATAAGGAAAGTTCTACACAGGGATCTTTTGTCACAAATTAAAAGTCTCTCTACATGTCTGCGGCCATTCGTGTTTAGATTCATGACTCTATCGGGAACTCTCTGATAGGAAAGAAACTGCCAATATAACAAAAGTTACAGCCTGCATTTATGTGGACCAGATGGTAGCCACGAGCCACCGCATGGTTGTAAGAACCATATATACAAGTAAGTTTTTGAAGACATAAATGAAACAAGAAAACATTCAAAAAATGATTCCTACCTTCATTTTCTGCCCTGATTACTCCACTGTTGATATTTAGAGTTAGGAACAGACAGGGCTAAGCACATTGCTGAAACATAGGCATGATCACAACCACTGGGGGTGAAGGAAAGATAAATTTATGTTTCTTTATTTTAAAATTAGACTAATAGGAAAAAATGTCACTTACACTATACTTCTAGTTGACAATGATGGCCTGGAAGCGCATTAGAATTATCTCAACGCTTATTTTAATAAGTGCTAAGTGACACAGTCTTTGAGAAACACTGGAGGGAGGGTTCCCTAAATCCTTGAATTTCCCAAAGGAGAAAGCCTTTAATAAAAGTAATACCAAGAGAGAGGCTGACAAGGCCCAAGTGCACTCACAAGGATGCCCAGTTCTCTCACAGTCTAGGAATGTAGGCGTGGAAAAGATAAACAAATTCCGAGGACAATAGCCAATCATTCCCTGGCCTCTCAGTGGATACACTTGCCCACCTCAGAGTACAATAACAAAGTTAGCTATAGAGGCTCAGATCCTGGGAGCAGCTCCAGGTGGGAAACAGTCAGAAATCTAAATCAACGGTTTTCATTTGTACACGTGAAATGATAGCTTAAAAGTAACTCACAGTGTTTTGTGTTACCCCCCCCCACACCCTGCCACTAAAAAATGTATTTCCTAAAATTGAAAAGTAGACTCAGGAAACATGCTTTAACAGTAAGACGTGTGCATGTACCAGATTTAAAGCAGGACTCCCAAGAGTTAGAAAGTGCTGGATCTCAGTCAGTTTGGAAGGCTTCAATCGGAAGCCAGCAAAGTAGCTGGAGCCATCTTCCAGACCGACCGGGCAGATTCCTCTCATTCCTGGCCTGGGAACAATTCTGTCACTCAGGAAATCTGGAGCCACGCCAACACACTGCTTCAGCAGCCTGCTGGGGGATGGGTGAGGAGAAGGAGGAATGTCTGGGCAGCTGCCTTTTGTCACAAAGCCTTCTCTCTTAAAGAGGCTTGTAATGAATTTCCTAGATGTAAGACATTGTTGTAAGTGATTAATAGGGCAAGAGTATCCAAGGTGTAAAAGGCCAGTTGGTACATGAATTAAATCTTTTGCAAATAGTAAAATATGATAGTCTAGTCATTTTCCAATTATTTTCATTAGACTAGCCTCAAATGTCTACATGGATGGAAAAAAAAAAAGCTAAGATACTGAGACCTTAATTTACACACCAGGTATTTTATGTTTGTATTAACATACACACTAAATATTTCCCTCACTCTTAAGGAGCTTTGGAGCCTGGAGGCCCCAGGTAGGTCACGGGTAGCAACCCTGGCTGAAGGTACTTGGGAGGCCTGGCAGCCACCACACAGGAGGATACACTGGGGCTGGGGTGACTCAGCTACTGGGTTATAGTAGCTAAGGGGGGAGGTAACAACAGTGTGAGAAGGAGCCTGAATCCACAGCTGCTGTCAAAGCCCCCTCCCGAAGGTCTGCTTGTGACGGCCAAACTTTGTCAAAGGGCCACCACTCCTGCCATGGCTTGAACTGTCCTCGCGGTTTAAGCAGCTCAAAGATTAGGAAATACCGTCCACACCATATGGAAAACTAAGCATTTGGAGTTGTGAGGCTGGAACACAGAACAAAGGAAATGAAATGCATTTGTCTAGATGGATTTTAAGGGTTCGTGCGTGATTCGCTGATGGACGAACTCGCTGATCTCCCAGACTCAAATAAAGAGCAGCAGAATTTCCTGCATGCAGGGGTCTTTCCATTTGCCTAATGGAGACTCCCCAGGTGTATGCTTTGTAGAGTCAATTTAAAGCCAGTTAAGGTAGGAGTGGATGACTTTTACCGTTCTATTTTTTTGTTGTTGTTGTTGTCATCGTTGCTGTTGTTTTGTTTTGTTTTGGGAGACAGGGTTTCTCTGTGTGGCCTTGACTGTCCTGGAACTCACTCCGTAGACCAGGCTAGCGTCAAACTCAGAAATCTGCCTGCCTCTGCCTCCCAAGTGCTGGGATTAAAGGTGTGTGCCACCACTGCCCAGCTTGACTTTTACCTTTCTTTCCCTTGAGTGGTTGGCTCTATCTCCAGGGGTATGGGTGCCTTTGTGACTAGTTAGGACTCTGGGGACGTTCCAGGGTAGCAAGGCATCCTCAGCTTGGCAGCCCACAGTAGTGGTTGGCTGACCACGGACCGGTCCCTGGGCCCAGGTTCTCATATATAGGAAACAGAAAACTTAGGCCTAGTCTCCCAAGACTGCCAGTTTGCAGCCGGTCATGGCGTCAGCTTGGCTCTGGCTAACTCAGTCCTTTCAGGATAAATTAGTGGATTGCTCAGCTTATCACTGACTTTATAATATCAAGGAAAAAAACCTATCATTTAAAAAAAAACAAATTAATGAGGTTTTTAGGTATGGATAAAATAATTCCAAAAAGTACGTAGACTTTCAAAAGCAACCCTCCGTGTGTCTGACTAGCTGCTCAGAACTGCAATGCTCTGCAGAGTCCAGAGATGAAGACTCTTTAGCCTCCTCAGCCTCAGGAGCCTTGTGTCACAGTCCTCTGAACCTCACCTAACAGCTTTGCAAGCATTACGCAAAAACTCCCAACTCACAGGCAGAGCCCTGGTTTCCCTTTGGATCATATTATTTTGGCAGACCACTAGCTCCCAGCTACCCAAAAACTAATAGGAACTGAGGCATATGGTAGGGATTTCTCCATCTTGGTGTAACCTGTCTCTCTGATGTTTCCACTACTGTATTTGAGATCTGTTAACAGTGTCCTGATATCGGGCATTCTTTGTACTGTTTTGTTAAAAAAAAAAAAAAAAAGTTCTACATTGAACAGTTACTCAGTCACTCATATTTGGCTCCAGAATGTTCCCCTAGTCTCACTGAGATAAGAGTTACATTATGTCAATAATTATGGCACCCAACATGGGGCTAGGAGAATAATTCACTTTCACTAGAGAAGCCTCCTTCATGCACCTGAGGTACAGGCACAGAGCCACCAGGTGCAATCATCATCTCCCTGGGGTATGGTTCAAGATGCACTTGTTTATTCCGATCTGGTTGTGTAAGGATCCTATTTTGTAGTTGCCCGTATTTAGGGCTTAGTTGGTTTAAGGTGTCTATTTTGCTTGTGTGACTTCGAGAACACTTTGGTCTAGACATCTGGTTTGATTTTCTGGCTGTTTTCACACCTCTGAAGGCAGTTTGGATTTTCTGGTTGTTTGGGTTTGTTTTCAGCTTTTGTTCATTTGAAAACTATTGAAGGCATGTTGGGTTTTGCTTTGTTTTGTCTTGGTTTTGTTTGCTTTCGAAACATTTTGATTTATTTCCATCTGGCCTTTGTCTGCTGACACTCCTCCCCAAATACATAATCCTGCATTTCCTTTTTATAAATGATATAAATAATATCACATAAATTTCATGCTATGTTAAAAATTTCTATCTGTGAAGGCCACTTCCCCTTGGGAGGATACACTCACACCTGCATGTGTCCTCTTTTTCCTTAACCCTTAGGCTTAAGCTTACATTAAAATATCTTCATTATAAAAACCAGTCCTAAAATTCCTTCAATTGAAGCCACAAATCCCAAATGCCTGTTTGGCCTGAGTCAAGGCCCCTACAGTTTAGGGGGACTCCTCAGGCTGCTAAGGATCACCACGTGGAATTGTGTGCCTGTCTCTTTACCACTAACTTTCTTGAGGCATGGTAATAAGATCATCTCAAAGCATGTTGGTGAGTGTCCCTGTCTGTCACTTGGCCGATCTATCCTAAGGATGGTTTGCAGGTAACATCTTGTTTCTTTGGTTCACTTTTCTGGCCAGTCCCATTTGGTGTTTGTTAAGTTTGACTGGCACCAAAACCAAAATTCCCCAGGATTCATCCAAGGTCAGACGGAACAGGAATACAGTGGCTTTTCTGTGGGCCATCAAGAGACCCGATCCCTCGCATGACCTAAGCCAGTCTCTGGCCCCCAAGATAAAGTGGAGAACTACTTCCCCAAAGGAATGACCACATCTATACTTTCTCTTAACCTGATGCTCTCTGCTTCTTTGTCTTCAGCCTATAACCTGCTTTCTATGAAGCTAAGAGCTTAAACAAGGGGGAACCCAGGAGTTTCCTTCCCTAGGATGTTCTGAAGAAGGGCTGACATCTATCATTTTTAAGGTCAAAATAGATAAACCTAAACTCCCTATGTTCTCATCTCATAAGATGTTAAAAAAAAAAAAAGCAAGCTCTGGTGTACATCTTTGTCTTTAAACCTTACAATAAATAGATGCCTAGAGGGAAAAGTATCCACCTGAGGATTAGTGCTAAGCACACGCTCAGCAGATGGGCTACATAGAAGAGGCCTACTGTGTGCATTCCAAGATAAGAGACAGCCAGCATTGCCATATCCAGGAAGGGAACAATATTCCAGATTAACGAGGAACCACTGATGCCTGATCCAAAAGCTCTGCACTTCTTTTCTTTCTTTGCATTGGAATATAATATAATTTAGTCTCGTAATAAATGAAAAGTGTTCTGAAGAAAGAAGACTTTGGTCTAAAGTAAAATTGAAAAGAAACAAACATTTACTCATCAAAGGTATAACCTGTTAAGAGATTTAGCTTTTTTAGAGGGACAGGGTGTTGCATGAACTCTACATGATGAACTTCACAGTCTAAGTTTTGGGGTTTTTTTGTTTGTTGGTTAGTTCGTTGGGGTTTTTTGTTTTTGTTTTTGTTTTTGTTTTGGCTTTCTGGAGACAGGGTTTCTCTATGAATCCCTGGTTGTCCTGGAACTCACTCTTCAGACCAGGCTATCATCAAAATCAGAGATCTTCTTTCCAGGCTGGCCTCGAACTCAGAAATCCACCTGCCTCTGCCTCCCAAGTGCTGGGATTAAAGGAGTGTGCCACCACTGCCAAGCATTACTAAGACTTTCTCACAACATAAGAAATAGAGATAAAAAAGAATGTCAAATTTTATCCTGCTTAAAGTGTCTCACAAACTTTTAATGAAATTTGAATACTAAATTTTAACAAAACAATCAGTTCTTGAAAATAAATTTTTCGTATAATATATTCTACTTATGATTCCAGCCCCAACTCCTCCCCAGATCCTCCCCACTGCCACATCAACCCAAATCCACACCCTTTCTCTCTCTCTCTCTCTCTTTCTCTCTCTCTCTCTCTCTCTCTCTCTCTCTCTCTCTCTCTCTCTCTCTCTCAAACAGGCATCTGCATAATTTTTTTAAAAAAATAATAAAATAATACAAAATACAAGCAACAAAGTAACCTGAATAGGACAAAACAAACAAATGAACAGGAAAAACAAGAAGTCAAAGAAAAAGCACAAGAAACACATTTAGCTACAGAGGCACAAACACTGGCTCTCTCACTGCCATGGAGGAGTGCCCCCCTAAATCCACAGCCTCGCCAACAAGAGATGCCATTTGTTTTATTGATCTTGGGCATTTTGACAATTGTAAGATGGAATCTCAGAGTTGTTTTGATTTGCATTTCCCTGATGATTAAGGATGTTGAACATTTCTAAGTGCTTCTCAGCCATTTGAGTTTCCTCTATTGAGAATCCCCTCAATTCTCAATAGACACAATTTATATCTGTACCTCATTTTTCATAGAGTTATTTGTTTTCTTGATGCCCAGTTTTTTTGTTCTTTATGCACTTTAGCTATAAGCCCTCTACTAGATGTGTGGTTGCTAAAAATCTTTTCCCATTCTGTAGGCTGCCCCTCTGTCTGAATCTTGAAATGCTTTTTGATACAGAAGCTTTGCAGTTTCGTGAGACCCCATTTATTAATTGTTGATCATAGTGCCTGTGCTATGGATTTTCTGTTCAGAAAGTGTTTTTCTGTGCCAATGATTTTAAGATTCCTGGCTTTTTCTTCTGTCAGATTCAGTGTATATGTCCTCATGCTGAGGTCTTCGGTCCACTGGAGTTTGAGTTTTGTGTAGGGTGATAAATATAGATCTATTTGGATCTACGTGCAGACAGCCAGTTTGACCAGCACAATTTGTTAAGGATGCTGTCATTTATTAAGTGTGTATTTCTAGCTTCATTATCAAAAATCAGGTGTCCATATGGCTTTATGTCTGGGTCTTCAAATCCATTCCATTGGTCAATGTGCCGGGTTTTGTGCCAATACCATGCTTTTTTTATTACTATAGCTCTGTAGCATAATTTGAGGTTGGGAGTTGGTGATACCTCCAGCAGCTCTTTTATTATTCAGGATTGATTTAGCTATCCTGGGTTAACAAAATAATTTCAAAGTTATGGCTGTAAGAGAGAATTTAAATTTTACTTAAAGAGCTTTAAACTATTAAATTTAAATGTAACTATTTTAAATACCATATCTGCTTTCTGTGTATTAGATATAGCCTGTTGGGTATTTTAATTACTAAAAACTATTTTCTAAGTGTTATTAAAATAATAACAATAATAATAATGATGATGATAAAAATCTCAAGAAAGAAGATAAAAATTATAGTCATAAAATCTGTATCTTACTTCCCCTTTTGCTTTCTTCCCTCCTGCATCTCTATTATGCCTCTCATTGCTCCCTATGAGGTATATATTGAGTTTAAAATAAAAGGTTAAAGAAAAGAAAAATGGTTTTGTAACAATATTGTGTAGTAAGATGATTATTACAAAATAAAAATGGATGAGAATAATGTTATAAGATTGAAGCACATTGAATTGTATAAAGACTGTGAAAATACAAGTTAGGGAAAGTAAATATAGTTAGAACTTAGTTGATTCTAAGATAAGTATTGTAAAAGTTTTACTTTCAAAATTCAGTAGTAAATGTAAATATTCTGATATAAATGTAAACATTCTCTGTTCACAATAATAAGATTTTAAGTATTGATCTGTCCTTTTATGATATTCACAAAAAGTTGCTTAGACAAACAAAAACTTAAATATGATGATAAAAATTTACAATTAATTATAGGGTCTTTCTCAAGGGATGAAGAAATCCAGATGATTTCACCAACTAGGAAATATAGAAAAGGGATATCATATCTAAGATTCCAGTCTGACTAGAACAAAAGGGCTACCTTCAGGTACCTTAACCTCTGCTGGACTTCAAAACTCAAGGAACCAAGTGTTTCATTTCAAATTTCGCACGTCAAACATGTGCTGATGTCATCGGAAAACACACCCATGGAGACTTCAAAAATACTGGAAACTCATCTCTAACCACACTGTAATCAAGTCCCCGAAGCAGCTAAATATTCCTATTGCTTTTTGTTTCTTAAATTGCCTATGGTATTTAATAACTATCCCACTTAGTATACTCCTAATTGATAAACTAAGGCTAATCTTGGTTTCAATGAAGTTTAAAATGAGGATGACATTATCTCTTTTCCCTCACTGTGCTATTATAGCTATTTGCTCACCCAAAACCTCTCCCTTACTTGAATACAGATTTCACATTTCAGAGATTCAAGTGTTTTCACTGCATCTAAGAAGAATTTTTTTCTCATTATTTACTATAATTTGGATAAAGGAAATCTAGTTTTTAAACTAACAAAAACTTATCTTAAATATTTCCAAAGGAAACTCATTTTGAGGGTATCTACATTTTAAATCCAAGTCCACATCTTTTAAAAGATTTACATATTCTAATTTCATGTGTGAGTGTTTTGAATGCATGTATTTCTATATGCCATGTGCATGCCTGATATCCTGCAGAGGCCAGAAAAGGGTGTGGAATCCTCTGGAACTGGAGTTGTGAGCCACCATATGGGTGCTGGGAACTAAACCAGGGTCCATAGCAAGTGCTCTTAGCCACAGAGCCATGTCTCCATCCCTAAAATCAAATTCCCCCCCCCCAAAATGTTTGTGTAAGAAAATAAATTGGATCTCCTTCCTGCTCTGCCTGGTTGGGGAGAGAATGTGCCTAGACCAGCTGGGACTAGATGCCGCAGGGTGGGGTGGTACCCTAGGGGAGGAGAAGGAGTAATGGGAGTAATCGGATTTGTAAGACTGTGAGTGGAAGGAGAGGAGGGAGGGAGAGAGGGGGCTGCAATTGGATGTAAAAGTGAATAAAAAATAAATTATGGGTAAAAGAAAAGAAATTATGTGTGTGTGTCTAACCAATTAAATTACTATTGCTACTTATGTTAAAATGTTAAGATACAACAAATTAAATCTTAGAAGCCCTATAACATATTCAGATACTTAACTAATTAAGGAACAAAGGAACCCTCGCTCCATTTGCTCAAGCTATAGATATGCAAAGATTTTAGGTTAACTCTTCTTAACCAATTTATACAAGGACATCTATATCTTGTCATTCGTGATGGCTTACTCTTAAATGCTGTTGTTTCCTAATTAAATGAGCACTTAAGGGTGCCTATATTCCAATTGGTTACTAGTAAAGAAAGATGAATTTAAATTATTTGTATTTTGCTAATAAAATGGATCATACTACACTTACCCCCTTCTAGAGTCTCATTTCCATTTCTGACCATTAAAATGATCAGTCAAAAACCCACAAAGAGAAAGAAACCTGGTACCTATGCCCAGTGCTCACCACCTTCAGAGCAGTGTCCTCTAGAAAATGCAGGTGACAACATGAGTCCAACATGTCACAGCGTTGTTACAAAGATTCATTGGAACCAACCAAACAACACGAAATTACTTTGTAAATTCCAAAGGCCTATAAAATCTGTTGTGAATACAGAGCAACAATCTGCCGTGATTAGACAGCTGTCTGCCACTCTAATCCTGAACAACCAGCAACTCCACTTCCAGATAAAACCTCTACTGGATTTGATGGTGTGGGAGCTGTTTTTAGAGGGCTCTGAGAGATAAAAAGCACTAATTTAAGTAAAAGGACTGACGGCTCCAGGAGGCATTACCACCTCTGGCCGCTGCCCTTCTAATCAAGTCTTCCCAGGATGGCTGAGGGAAGTGCTAATTGCTAGCCTCTGATCAACTGTAAAATGGAAAACAGTACTATAAACTGACTTAAACAGAATGGCGGGACCAGGGGTAGAGTCTTCTACTTCTTCAAAAAAAAAATCATAATAATAATAATTCTACCATAAATTCCATGCTCTGAACTCTACAAATATTCATTTTTTTCAGATGTGCTTTATTTATTTCAGACAATTGCCATTCCAATATCTCACTCTGCCATCCCTCTTGCCAGAGCCATGTATACGTGGAGAAAAATAACCAAAGGCCTCCAACTTTGGCCATAGAAAGAGCTGTGGGGTTGTTCTTGCTGGAATTTGTGCAATGGAGTTGTATATGCCTTTACTTTAGTAGGGTTAGAGCCACACAGCAGAAATTCCGTAAAACCACTTGATATGCTGTCCCAAGTCCTAAGCCTACACAGATAATTGTTAGAAAAAAATATTTGCAACTCTAGAAAGAAAAAAAAAACAGACAACTAATATTTTTAAAACATTAACATGAATCTAAAAATTAAGACATAGAAGCACAAATTGAGCTCATATATGGCATATGATTACATTAAGAATGGAAATTATGACCACTCCTTATACTGAGCCATAAAGAAGATAAACACCAGAGGACAGTTAGATCAAAAACTCAGAAAAGTTTTCAAAACCAAACCAAGGAGGTCATTGTTCACTGAGAAAGAGCTTGTTTGACAGGCCCAAACCCTAAATTCCATCCCGAGAACTACAAAACAACAATTACTACCAAAACAAATTAAAAAGGACTTTCTAAGAGGAAAGGAGAATACGCAGACTCGGGTAATACTGTTTGAATGAGGGCCCTGAGTGGAAACTTTGATCAAAGAGAAGATGGAGTGATAAAGAAGGAATTTCCTTACACTGTGTAAATAAATGAACTGCATAAAGTTCTCCAGGAAGGCAGGCAGGGTTTCAGGCAGAGCAGCTGAGCAGTGTTAGCAATAGGGTATACCTTCCCAGTTCACTAAGAAGACCCTAGATAGTCTCCCCACCCCTCCCACTCCCCACTTAAGACAACTGACAAGTCTAGACAAAAACCCAGTACACCAGAAAACTATCTCTGGGACTCAGATTTTAGGCAGATTTTTGGTCTTGGGACCAAACGTAGAAACTCTGATGCAAGAGAATTACTCCCAAAATAGTGTTTAGAGAGCATGACTATTTAATCCAGTTACAAGTTGGGGGCTTTGGGGAAAGGTCATCGGATTGCATTATCAAATTTTCTACAAGTTTCAAGTTTGGCAAAGAAAACTCAAAATAATCTCTCCCTGCCTCTGCCCCTCCCCCACCCCAAATCTTTTGAAAAGAACTAGCTCACTAGCAAGTCTTTTTCTCTCTTATTTGTCGCCAAATAGGAACAAAAAAGCCATAGGTACTGGATTCCTGGCATGTATATCCGACCTGTACTTTTTAATTAGATAAGAAAGTCTCCTTAAGGCCAACACCATAGAATTTATAGCAAGTCCGAAAATCAATTTGTATGCAGCCCTTTGTTTTGCACTTTGTTTCTCAATTAGTCCTACAGCCAATACACTCTCGGCATTAATTAGCAACTTGAAAGTTACAATTCAAGAGAAAATGTAACCTCAATCAACATTCAGAGTGAGGAACTGTCAATGTTGCTTTTTAAAGGCCAACACACAAAGCCCCCCAGGAGCCATGGAGCCTACAACTAAGGCCTGCCCAGATCAGCGCTTTCTTCTTCCACTCATGACCACTTTTCCTGGAATAAATTTTAACATGATCCTGGTATATACATATGTAAAATAGGTATACAAGTCAAACATGTACTGCTAGTAAATCATAATGAGTTCTTTTAAAACACTTTTGGGGCTAGAGAGACAGCTCACCTGAGAGATGTTACAGAGGACATGGGCAATGCCCTCTTCTGCAGGCACCTGTACACATGTGGTATGTGATATAACACAAACAGACACGTGCATATGCACATCAAATAAAATAAATCTTTTGTAAAAAAATAATAATAAAATCTTAACAGATTTTCATGTATATGTATATAGAATTTTACCATTTATTAAGGAGGAAAGCAAATGTGCATTCTAAAGAGATATATGTACTTATAAAACTTGACTAAATATGTAACACCGCAAGACATACATCATCTTCCACGTTTTTCAGAATGATGTATATTTCTATTTTTTAACTGTCAGTGCTGAGAACACCATGGGACATACATATGGAACGGTAGACTGGCAGAATGCTGTGGAGAGCCATTTCAACAGTGTTGGAAATCCCATCTTAATTCCAAGCCAAAATTCCTCCAATGGTTTTTCACAAAACTCACATCAGAGATTACTTAAATCAAACATCCTAACACCACACAATCCATTGTGATACAAATCTGATACTTAAATGAAGAGTGATGATATGAAAATAGTAAGCCCTTGTTTTCTGTAACTAAACCATTGTGTTTGTATGAGATGAGAAAACTATGTGTATGCAGTAAAAACATTCTAGTCAAAGCATGCAACAACAGCCTTAGTTCTGACCTAAGGAATTAGCATCGCACGATGCTAATGGTACATATGTTATGTGTTCAAAACCAACATGAAGTAAAGTTGCACTGTACAACAATCACAAGCATGGCTAAAAAAATAAAATTGACTTTATTAAACATTTGATGTAGAATTAAGTTTTGGTCGTTGCATGTCCCCAAACCATTTACTATCACCAAATTGTCCACAAGATCCATAGTCAATAACACAACCTGACACAGGGCCCCACTATAAAGTTCAAGACACTGAAGTCTACATCACCCCTAGTTCAGAAATGTCACTAGCTCTATGCAAATTGTTTTGTTGTAAGACTCAGTTTTTTCCAGATCTGTGAAACTTAATTAATGTAAACATTGTCAGGAAGAAAAACATTTTTAAGATAAGACTTATCCCACCGCCATAGGCTTACTCCCTTCCTGTGGCATTCAGGAAAAAAAAAAAAAAAGTACAAATAATAATACAAACACTCCCAAAAAGATCTCAAAAGTGTTGGATGGCTAGTCTTTCAGTTTTTGTTTGCAAGTGCAAAGAATTGGGTTGAACAGAGTCTGAAGACAGGAATATCCTGGTTACTCGTTTCAAGGATTGCAGGAGCCAGGGAACTGGGGAAACCGGGCTTCTCTAGACTATGAATGTGTAACAGCGAAAATGTCAACAAACAAAACAGAGAACCAAATAGATTCAGGAAGACACAGCGAGGCCCCAAACCTGAAGAAGGAACAGGAAAAAAGGAACTATCTTCCTCCCACTCCATCAAGGATGATCAATGCTGTATCTGTATATTTCCTGTCACCAGCTGCACACCACAGACGCAGACGTGACATACGTAAGCCTTGTTTCTTTATAGAATATCGGTTAGTGGGGCTCACAAAGGCTCCCGTCTGTTTGGATATAACTCTTATCCATCAAAAGCCACCTGGTACATATTCCCTGTAGTTAGATGCAGTTAATGTGACCAACGCGAGGCTGTGTGACGTCAGAAGCTGAGGCAGTCACAGGCGGAAGCCTCAATCTGGATTGTGCAGTGTGGGGTTTTCTTGTCTTTAAGATGAGATCACTGAAGCCTGTGAGGAAGCTAGGCAGGCACCGCGTGGCCCTGAGCCTGAGCCCCTAGACGCAAGGGCTCGTAAAAATCAATCGCATGCAGTGAAGTCTATGCCAAGACCTCTGAAAGGATTTACAAGCTTTAGGTTACTGCTCTTCACAACTTCTCCAGGCACAGATTAGTATCCTTATTGGACAGATAAGGAAAAGGAGGCTCCCAGGCCTTGTAGAATCTGGAAGAAGATAAGAGGAGCTTCCCTGTCTCCTGTTCTAGCCTTCCACTCTGCACTCAGCCTCGCTCCCAGCCACCTGGACAGCGCCAGAGTCACAAGCTGCGAAATGGGTACCAGTCCACGCCCAGATCAGAAAATGAATCTCAAAAGAAAATGCCTCGCCCTACTCACTGCTAACTCTATAATTCCTGTCGCTCTTCGCTGCCTTGCAGACTCTCCACATGATAGTTCATGTCCTAATAAAAGTTCATAAAATGTTCTCACGCTTCCAGCTATACATAAATAGCGTGCTGGGATTACAAAAGGCTTACAGGTCATACTTGTGACTCAGAAAGTGGATGCATCTGCTGATATACATGCACCAAAGCACAAAGGGTACCAGCTAAAGAATATGATTATCAACAGTTTTCTCCTTCGACATAAATTTTTTAAAATCCTCAAAATGGCCTCGAATAATGAGACATAATTGGCAGTTCTCTGACATAACATGCTTTAAAAAAATCATTCACAGTACTACGAAATGTATCTGAAGACCTTTACTAACAATCCAGTGAGGCTAAAATAATCAATATTTTATGTTCATTAATAATGTTATAAGATATGCATCTGAGACATAAGGAAAATTAATAGCTTCCACTGAGAAAAATTACAGGATCAAATGTTTAAAAAATAATTTCATGGGACACTAGAAACAGAAAACATGAACAACAATTTGTGGGTAGGAGGCTTATGTATCCAGAAAACCTCTGAAAAATACTGGAATCAACAGAGTTAAGAAAATATACCAAAATGCAAAACAAGTTAATAAAAGTTGATTTTAACTCTTAACTAACAATTACACATTAAACCATGTCTCCAAAATAGCACCAAAGACAGACTGTTTGAGTCATCATGAGAGGTTAAGAGAACAACAATCATTTATGACAAGATAGTTTTATGTTTTAAAAAAACCTATAAGATAAAAATCAGCATTCTGTTGAAATACTGAAACTAAGGAGCTGGAGAGATGGTTCAGCAGTACAAAGGGGGTACACTCTTTCAGAGGACGTGAGTTTGGCTCCCGACACCCACATTTGGCAGCTTATAACTGTCTGTAATTCCAGCTTCATGGAGTCTGATGCCCTCTTCTGGCCTCCAAGAATACTTGCACACACATGCACAGTCACACATCATTTAAAGAGAAAAATCAATCTTAAGAAACAAATTAACAAATTACTGGAAAAATGAGTTGCTAAAGAGAAAACATTTTTCCTAAACTTCCAGGGCTCCCATGTCATGAGTTGTATACACCTTTCCATGAATGATCCATTGCCCTTTTATAATGCAAAGATTAATTAGAATTTTGTTATTAATCAGAATTAATAACAAAAATATACGCAAGTTTCAGATGTTACTGTTAGTTTTCCAAGGTTAGTCTTTAACCAGATGCCTAGTCCTTTTCATGCCACTCAGCAGGGTTATTAGAAACGGTTTAAAAGCACAAGGTCTCATTTCACCATTTCCACCAAGGCTGGACAGCAGACTCAGAGAAATGGGGAAAACCTGACTCACTTTCATCTCTTCCCCCAACCCAAGATACAAGTCACTTCAAGAAAAAGAAGAAATCGCAGGCCACCAGACTGGGAGTGAAGTGCCCTGTGGAAGCAGAACGGAATCTGAGCTTTCAAGTGGATATTAAATCTTGCCAAACAAACAGCAGGAAGGGCTGGCAGATACATTCATTTTGAAAGTAAATATTAACCTAATGAGCCTGGTGACCGGAAAACTGGTTCTGCTCTCTTGAGATTTGTTTTTTTCACTTCCTTACTCCTTCTCATTAAAAAGAGAGGAAATAAATCCACGCGTAAGGAATAGATTCTCCTATGTCTGAGCCCAGATGGTCCAAAGAAGAATCTGAAATCATTCCTCATGTGGGTACCCTCCCTCACATCTTCTCTATACAACTAAAGTTCTGGCAAAAGCAAAGACAAAGTAACTGAGCTGATGTGGACGCTGGAGCCCTCATGGAGCACGGCAGAGGGCAGCACACAGTCCAGGCCTGGTGTCAGAAGCTGAGCGGCACAGAATGTCTTCCTTCTTCCCCAGCCAGTACCCCCATGATGCATGTCCCTCCCCCAAAAAACAAACAAAACAACAAACGAACAAACAAAGATCTACATCAGCACCCATGGGAAGGTGCCACTATCCTATTACCATCCCAGTGCCTGGCCCATGAGGGCTCAAGACGGAGGAAGCTCAGCAGAGAACTGCTCTACCACCTATTATAGAGGAGACAGCGGTGTGTTTCTCCAAAGCCAGGCAGCATTCAAAACAAAAGAGAAGACCATCCAAGGAAAATGAGGCCAGGGAGAAGAGGAGAAAAAAGAAATTTTTTTAGCATTTTTTTCTTTCTTCAGTATCCACAGCTAACTAAATAAATAATAAGAAAAAAAGAATTCAGTGTCTCTTCTCTTTGCCAAGTCAAGCCTTTCATTCTTTCTATATGTAAATGTTATAAATATCTGCTTATTTTCTGTATAGTTATCCTTTCACAAAGATTCCAGCTGCCATAATATGAAATAAATATGAAGGCAAAGTCCTTTCATATGCATGAGCTCAGGATCCATGTATATATTCAGGACTCAAAGAAAAATATATTCAATATTAACCACTCTCCGCCTTGTCCACTGAAGGCAATTTGCACCCACAGTCAAATGTTCTAAAAGTTTTTTCAGAACCTGCCAGTTACAGCACACACTAACATCACTCATCAAGCTTCCCAGTGTGACCCAGCCTCTAGACCACACAGCTGCCACCCAAAAGTTAAATGTCCATAACCTCCACTGTTGGCAGAGTGCTACAGCCCAGCCATAAATGTAATCAAATAAAAATATTACTAAAGGGATCAAACATGACCATACATTCTATACAATCCTCAGGTAAGTTCAGAAAAAAATAATATGAACATAGTTTGAATTATGCTTAAAATTGGAATCTGAAATGTAAAGAGTAAGTTAAGAAAGAGACCCCTTTGATTACATAATAATCAGTCAGGTTTCCTCCAATATCATTTTTTTCATTATGGACATCTTTTTTATTAGATATTTTCTTTATTTACATGCCATATGATATCTCCTTTCTCAGTCCCCTCCCCCCGAAAAAGAGAAAAAAATAAAATAAAAATAAAAAGCAAAACCAAACCCTGTTCCCTCCTCACTTCCCCTGCTTACCAACCCACCCTCTCCCACTTCCTGGCCCTGGCATTCCCCTACACTGGGGCATAGAATCTTCACAGGGCCAAGGGCCTCTCCTCCTATTGATGACCCACTAGGCCATCCTCTGCTATACATATGCTGCTGGAGCCGTGAGTCCCACCATGTGTACTCTTTGATCGGTGGTTTAGCCCCTGGGAGCTCTGAGGGTACTGGTTAGTTCATATTGTTGTTCATCCTAAGGGGCTGCGAACCCTTTGTTTCATGTCCTCAGACCTTGGTTTCCTCTCAATAAGCTGGGTGTAGCTTGACTCAAAAAATATCCCATGGGGCTAGAGAGATGGCTCAGTGTTTAAGAGCCTTAGACTGTCTTGCAGAGGACCTGGGTTCAGTTCCCAGACCCCACATGTCAGCTCACAACTGCAGGTTACTGCAGTTCTGGAGGACCAATGCCCTCTTCTGGCCTCCTTGGGCTCTTGCATGCATGTGGCTCACACAAACTCATGCAAGCAAGCACACATACATACAAAATAGATAAATAAGTAAACCTTTTTACACATCCTATTTACTGCAGGAATCCATTCTTTTATTGATTTTTTTTCTTACAGCATATTTTGCTCATGTCTTTCCCTCCAATTCTTACCAGACACTTGCCACCCCCCATCCATACAACTTTATGTTCTTTTTTTTTAATCTTTTTCTTTAAAACAAACAAACAACAAAAAAGGAAGCATTCACACACACAAATGAAAAATCCAAATAATACTTAGCATCATGCCTTGTTAGAAAAAGTTGTTCAAATGTTAAGATTACTACCAAATACAGGTAGCCTCTGGGTCCTTTGATGGTCTGTATGTCATATGTCACATGGTAGCCGTGCAGAATTTCTCCTGCAGGGCATCCAGGTAAAATGTTACTCCAGAGGCTGACTCCAGACAATGTCATCAGAGAAACATAGAAAATGCAGAACATAGTCAAGATGTCTCAGGCAAAAGTGAGGTCATACAACAGGTTCTCATATGTTCATCTTCCAGCCACTATTCAGAAGTTAACACTATTCAGAAGTTAATGTGGTCCACACTGTGCAATCTGCAGTGTACTTTACAAAGTACATGTTTGCTTTTTCCTCCCTATGACTAAAGCACCTTTTGTTGCGTGTGTAACACATCATTTAGACAGAGTTATGCAAATCCCCTAGGGAAGTTCCAAACTCAATTAAGGCATCTGGCACAAGCCATATGTTATCAAGCCCTTTGCACACCTGAACCCCAATACCTAATGACCCAAGGATCCTCATTTGTAAGACTTAATAGTCTGCCTTTTAAGAGAGAAGTGGGCACTGCAGACATTCTCCATCATATTCACATGAAAGCAATCTAAGGAGAGCCGGGGATCCGAAGATTGAAAACAAATGAGCACCTACAACACAAAAGAATTTGTAATTCGGGCCATGAATGACAATCCTGAACAGACAAGTTTATCTCATCAATCTTTATTTCCTCTTTAGGTACAACTCATCTAGATTAATGAGAAAAATATTTTCAAGAAAATGACAAAAATTCATTTTTGTCTGCCATAGAGTAAGTTCCCTTTGTTAAAAATGTAGCTTTTCTTCTGGTTGAGGTATCTGGAATATTAATTTGGTATCAAAAGGTAGACACTGTAGAACTGAGAAAATCCTGTTTTCTGAATCAGAACTAAGAAATCAGGTTCCGAAATGGGGCCATTCTAAAACCTCCAGACCGCACATGATGTAGCGATACTCGTCTTCACCCCTCCCCACTGTGTCAGCAGTGGGTATTTTTAAAGCGGAGCCCCTGATCATTTTTATCATCTGCATATACTTAAAGGATATGGAAAGCCCCACACTGCCTCTGGCCTCCTCCAGCAGCAATGCATGAGTAGAGCAGAGAGAGGACCTAAGAAGGCCTACACCCCAATCCTCAGGCAATGTGTTGAAAACTCTCCCCTCCTCTGCCCAGGGCCCACTGCTGCTCTCCAGCATCGGTGTCATCTGTTAGTTTGAAAACAGAGTCAGTAAGTACCCACATATAAGTAAGTTAGAGTCACTAGAGTCTGGCCTGGAAGCTAGGAGTAAATCCTAGGGACACACTTCAGTTTGTCTCCACCAACACATACACTATGGATGATAAGAGCAGGCTTGACACATTCTCACTGGCAAAGCATGGGATGCCTTGCTTTTGTGGTATTCTAACGACAGCTCTGTCCCTTTCTTTCCTTTCCCAGAGAACCATTAAAATACACCGAAAGGTTGATATCAGTCTGCTATATTTTTTGAAAGAAAATTAGTTGCACACTTCAGCCTTTACAATGATTGGAACACAGAGTTGTGTGGCACATTTGAGGTATCGTAGGCAGGGACTGTAATTCTTCAACTCTGACACTGAAGACGCCTTCCAAACATTACACCATATAGACAGCTCACAGGTGGATGTCCTAGAACTGAAAAGGAACAAATAAAGGCATAGAGCTGATCACTCCAACACTCCCTGTGTCCTCTGCCTCTCTCAGCACCTACGTGTCATGCTTTTAAGCTGGATGTGATGTGGGTGCCGGAAAACTCAGCACTCAGGAAGCCGAGGCAGGAAGATTGGTATGACTCCAAGGCTGTCATAAGCTACACAGTAAATATTATGCTACCCAGGACTATACATCAAGACCTCATCTCAAAACAAAACCAAAGAAAAAAAAGCATTTTATCACTGAGGAGATAAATATGAATTTTCCTGGAAATACAACTATAGGCTG
This sequence comes from Mastomys coucha, assembly GCF_008632895.1. Classification (NCBI taxonomy): domain Eukaryota; kingdom Metazoa; phylum Chordata; class Mammalia; order Rodentia; family Muridae; genus Mastomys; species Mastomys coucha. The sequence continues at coordinate 2,320,802 of NW_022196901.1, forward strand.
TTGAAATATTTTTCTGCCTTCTATCTGCTCATAAAAATCATAAAAAGGTTTTTCTCATACATTCTCTCCCTTTGTCTCTCCCTCCCTGCCATCCATATATATATACATATATATATATATATATATGTATATATATATATGGAGAGAGAGAGAGATTTAATACTGTACAATTTGGAATAGATATATTCAAATATGTGAAGGGCTGAAGAGACAGCTTGGCAGCTAGAAGCATCAGCTGCTCTTGGGTTTCATTCCCAGCACCCACATGGCTTCTCACAACTGTCTCTAACTCCAGTTCCAGGGGACCCAACTTCCCTTTCTGGCCTTTCTGGGAACAACACATATATGTGATGTACACGTATAAAGTATAGGCAAGCATTTATGCTCACAAAATCAAAAATAAATTTTAAACAATAAAAACATATGAAGAAAACCATCTTTTTATTTTAAAAAATACCATGTAATAAATACTACTGTCATGGTTTCACATCATAAAGGAAAAGGGTTTAAGAAGATTTCCAGGTGTGCATGTTTTAAAGGGAGTAGTTAATAAGATAGTTAATAAAAGTCAACATTAGGAGAAAACACAATGCTAAAACCAAATAAGAAATTGAAAGAATAATGAGAATGATATATTAAAAGGAAAACAAAATAAAACTGACTCATGAGGTGAATGTATCACTTTGATTATTGTCTAAATGCTGAAAATGCTTGTTTAAGAAATTTAAAAATACTGTCATGGTCTTAAGGAAATAGACTTGTAAAACAGAGCGACCGATGGCTCAAATGGTTTGTAATTACACCTTTATGAACTTGCAACATCAAGAATAAGAGACACATTTACCATAGTTTTAGAAATCAACAATAGACCAGATTCAAGGCCTCAGAAAACAGAGACATCTCAGCCTTGACTGGTCAGTTCCAATCATCCTGGTTCCTGGTAAGAGAGGACCTCAGCCAAGGCCAAGCAACCTCAGTACTTCAAACTCCATGGGTTGAGGAAAAAATGTAAGTACTTATGCAATACAGAAGCTCTTCCAGTGTCAAATGTCAGCTTTCCACTCACACACACACACACACACACACACACACTCACACACACATACTCACACACTCACACACACAAACTCTCACACATACACTCACACACACTCTCATACACACAAACTCACTCACACACACACTTACACACACACTCACACACACACTCACACACACAAACACACATAAGGAAACAGTTGGCAGTGGGGGGAGCACTCACCCTCACAGGACACAGACAGCTGCAGCCTGGTGACCCTGTTCGCAGAATAGTGATGTTCAAGGCAGAACAGAATAGTGATGCTCAAGGCAGAACAGAATAGTGATGTTCAAGGCAGAACAGGATGATCCTTGGATTTTCGATTTCTATTAGCTCTCTGGTCTTGTCAAAATGAAAGTGACTAATTCCCCCAAATGTCACACATTTTGCATTCTGTGACATGTACTTCTCTGACTCTTACAGCACTACCCGGACATTCCAGCCACTGGCCTGGACGAGACATAATTATGGTAATTATGTCTACCATAATTAGGGAGATGGCAAATCTGATCGAACATTTTTAGAACAGAAATCACAAAAACTTGGAAAGTTTTAGACTTGCAAAATTTAAACTAAATTTCCAACAAGAGAATTGAGACTTGAGGCTCTTTTTCAACTTGTGCAAGACCATGAGCTTGAAATACAATAGCCTCTGCTATAATTAAACAATAATGTATAGGTTACCTCATGTCTTAGTCAGCATTACTATTGCTATGATACAACTCCAAGATCAAAGCAACTCAGAGAGAAAGGGGTTTATTGGGTTTATAATTCTACATCACTGTTCATCACTGAAGAAATGCAGGGCAGGAACTCTAAAGGGCAGGAACTGAGGCAGGAGCTGATGCGGAGGCCATCCATGATGGAGTCCTGCTTACTGCCTGGCTCCTCATGGTTTGCTCAGCCTGCTTTCTTATAGAACCTAGGATCACTAGCCCAGGAATGACACCCACAATGGGCTGGGCTCTCCCATAATAATCACCAATTAAGAAAATCCCCTATAAGTTTGCCTGCAGTCCAATCTTTTAGAGGCATTATCTCAGTCAGGGTTCCCTCCTCTCCAATGAGCCTACTGTGTGTTAAGTTGACAAACTAGCCAGCACACTATGATCCACAGCATCTAAGGTAGGCAGAATGAGATAATAACAAGACAAACAAGATAATAATGCAGAATATTTCTATAAGACAGGACGAGACCAAAAAGATGCCATGGGAGGCCACCTGCTAAACAGCCCAATGTTTTCTTCTCCAAGTCTGACTAGATGGCGAATCACGCTGAGCTCATGACCAGAGACTGACACAAGACAGACAGACAGACATCCAGAAGCTCTAGAAGCATGAGTCTTTAAGTAGGGAAGGATCATGACTTGAAAGACATTTGGGGAAGGCTGGAATGAGGGAGCAATGAAGTCACGAGACCAAAGAGGAGCTAGGATAAAGCAGGTGACAGTGACAGAGCATCGAGCTGACAAGCAACAGAGGCAATGATAATGAGGACATCAGAATGGTGAATAAATGTCCTCCAGGCACAGCGATGCAGAAACGCAATAGACTGCGAAAAGCCTTGAAAGTCAAACCAGGAAAATGAACTTACAGCTGACAAAGACCCATAAAGACCGAAGTATAAGAAAAGTGTAATTTGTATTGGAGATCTGATCAGGTTGGAACTGGAAGCAAGCCATAGGGAGGGAGGAGAGCCAGACAGAAGACAACCACAAGGCCAGGCAAGAGATGTCAAAGTTGTGTGTCCATAGTAGTGGTGGGAACCAAGGGAACATAAGGAGAAGAGCCAAGGCGATGCTTGCATGGTGGGGGTGGGCTGGAGAATTTAGGAAGACAACAGGTTCCCACCCTAGAAAAATCACATAGCTGGAAAAGCCAGTTTCTAAGTTGAAGACAAGAGAAAGTGTAGGCTTGGGCAACACAGGAATTAATAATATTCTGTGGGCACCAAGACCAGGATGACTGTAGATACAAGGACAGAAACACCTAAATGGGCACGTGGATACCTCTGTGCAGGGTTTGGAATAGAAAGCTGAGTCAAACACTCTGGTGTGTCTATAATAAGAGGGTAGCCAAAAGAAAGCGACAGACGAGACACTCAGTGAGACATGATCTCAGAGAGCAGAGGGCCGCTGTTACAAAAGAAAACATGAGGGCGAGTGGCGTATGCTCAGGGCCTGTAGCAAACGTGCTAGGAAAGGGGATCGCCCAGAAATATAGAGTGGGATCAGGTCTGGAAGAGGAGAGTGGGAGATGAAGGTCAGGGAAAGGGAATAGGAAGTAGCCAGAACAGGAGAAAAGGAACAAGCCTCTGTAGTCAAGGAGGAGCAGGAAAGGCCAGTCTGCAAGGTGAATGGGTAGGAAGGGAGTGGAAAGCTACTAAGACTGGGTGCTTTAAGAAAAGAAAGGATGTGGCAGTTGATCTGTGTCCACAAAAACTCACATGTCTATGTTTTAACTCTGATACTTCCAGAAGTGATCTTATTTAGGAAGGAGGAAAAAGGATTGTTACAAATCTAATTAAATTAACAGGAGGTTTTACAGGAGTTACAGAGAGCTCCTGACTCTATCTGAAAGATGTCCTGATAAAAAGGGGAAAAATAAAATAAAATAATCCTAGCACTTGCTATGCAGAGGTAGGAGGATCCTGAATTCAGGATAGTCTTGGCTGCTACATAGTATGTCCCTGTGGAAGAAGAGAGTGAGGAAGGGAGAAAGGGAGGGAGGGAAGAAGGGAAGAAGGGATGAAGGGAGGGAGGAAGGGGAGGCTGGAGGGAGGGAGGGAGAAAGGGAGGAGGAGGTAAGGAGTGAGGGAAGGAGGTAGGGAGGGGGAGGGAGGGAGGGAAAAGGATAAACACATATTGCAGGAAGATGACATAAAGAACTAGGAAGAAGCCAACATGTACAAGCCAAGGTAAAGGAACTGGGGAGAGGTCCTTCTCTCTCAGCCTGTGGAACAAACTAACTCTGTCAGCATTCTGATTTCAGACTTATTATCGCCAGAAATGTGTGTTGTTGAAGCCTGTCCCTCAGACAGTCCTAGGAAAGGACAATGCAGCAAGAAAGCCATCCACTAGAGACAAGGAGCAGACAGTTCAGTAGCACTCTGGCCAGTGACAGCCACAGAGATGAAAGGCTCTTCAGTTGCCCTAGGCAGCAGCAACCTCTGGAACTGATACATTTATTTGCAGAGGGATTTCCTCAAGGGACTAGGTGAGAGGACAAGGTGACAGGTCAAAATCCAGGCTGACAGAGATTGCATATGATGTGCCAAGGAGCACACCACTGAGGGCACTGGCGGGAGAGAGAGATGCCCAGACTAAGAAGAAAGAAGGGCAATGTGCAGGGGCAGGGCAACGGGATGGGCGAAGACATGGGGGAGCGGCAGAGGATGAAAAGGGGAGTCTGGACCACTTCCCTTTAGAAATGTGGGGAGAGTGGGGTATGGAGCTGCAGAAGCACGAAAACCCTGCGTGCTGACTGACTGCTGGAGACCATGCTGGAGACCGGTGACCACAGACACCGGTAAGAGACACAGTCACAGTGACTGGAAAACAGGGTCCAGGAACATCCCTCTCCCAGCCCAGTGTCCTCATAACATCAATCACTGATGCACTTCCTGTCTCAAGTGTTACATCATCATATGAGTAGCAGGGACCATGCTCTAGACTAGTATAAACTGGTAGACTAAAACAGGCATACACTGTTCCCATCTATCTGCAAGTAGATATATAATGTAAGTTGGCCTCTAAAATATACTCCTGAGTTCTCACAGGTAAGATTTTTTTTTAAATGGAGATTTTTTTATATATACATTTTGTTTATACTTCCCTAGGACTTCAAGAGTTAAATAGGTGGAAAATATCAAAACAAGTCCTGGGGAGCTCCTTGGGAGTTGCAACCATGACAACAGCAGACACACCAAGATATCTCATATATTAGGAGGCTGTTTTTTTAAAACTGTAAATATAAGTGCTGAGTTACCTAGATTTGCATACCACACTCAACTGAAACCCTTGACACTCTGAAGACTGATTTCAACCACTAAAGGTTTTGTACTTCTCACCAAAAAGCCAAGGACAGTCAACATTTTGTTTGAGTTCCTCATCTGGGCTCTTTTCTTTTTTTTTTTTTTTTAAAGAAACAACAAAAAAGACTATACAAGTTCTCATTTAATCAATAGCAACTCGTGAGTTGCTGAAACATCAGAGGTTTCCAATCTTTTCTTCGTGGATGCATTCTTATTTACTGGGGTCTTTGTCTCCAACATTCACAAGACTTTGTATGTGGTAGTTTTACACTGGTGGGTACCTGTATTATCCCATTGTTTGTATATCAGGCATCATAATTATTCAAAATAACCCATTAAAAAGCTGATATTCAGCATAAAGGCATGGTGTAGGTTTACTATTTAAGGACGAATGTGGCCACAGAGACATTCAAAAAGTTCTGCAGAATCTCAGGCACTGAGTGGAGGGTCATCACAGTAATACCACCATGCCCAGTAAGAGCAATTTCGAAAGAAACCAGGTTTCTTTTCCCTTCTATCTAGCAGGTCTGCTCTCCCAGCATTTACCTCTCCACACTTCAGCTAGTTGTGAAAGTAAGTTTGAAATGGAAGAGAATATTTTTTGGAAATCCTAAAGCTGATTAGTTCATGCAAAACTTATAGATTCAATCCACAGATCATAAAGTGGCTATCATATAAGTCAGGGTCCCAATAAATTCACTGTGAATGAAGGGTTAGCCATGGTCCTTAAAATTTCCGGTATCCAATCATAAGGGGCTTCAGCAACATTCACTACCTATCACTGTAAATATCTGAAGGACTCAACACTTAACTTCAAACTGGTCACATGTAAACATACACAGAGAGACACACAGTCACATACGCACACACACAAACAAACACACACACACACAAATAGACAGACACACACACATACACAAGATCTACTTTACCTAATTCCTGAATACAATTTCATGCTATTTTAAAGATCAGCAGAGCATTATAGTCAAAGATTAAATAACTAACACATTTCATTTTCCTCCTCTGTTCCAGGTCAAACACTTACACACACCTGAAAGAAATCCTCAGGTAAATCATGGAGTTGCACCCATACTCAGGTGCAGGCCTCTCCTGGAAAGTCCCTGTGATAAGGAGCCTGAAGCTCATAAACTGGAACAAGGAGAGAAATGCCATACCTAGCTGCATAGCTAAACTGACCCAGCCCTCAAGCTGCAAGATTCCAGTCTCAAGTGAATTCCAAGAGACTGTAGAGACCAGATGCCAACACTAGAAGAGGAAGATTCAAAAAGGAAAAAAAAATACCAAAAAACGCACGTTCAAGAAAACTTCTACAGCAATCTGAAAATGATCCTCATGAAGCTGTTACTTCCCATTTATAGAGGCACACACCTAGTGCTCCTCTCGGATCCTGGTAAGAATTTACTCTTATGAGATCACTGTGCTACTTAGAATCCTACGTAGAGGCCAAAGCATTTTGAAAAGCATTCTAACTGGTTGACTTATAAGTGAGAAAACCAAGACTGAGTTCATTAAAAACTTGTCCAAATACCTAAGCAGTGGCAAGTGAGAAGCCATGCTACCTTCTCTCCACTCCTCACCCTCTGCTTCCCAAGCTGACAGCTGCTCATATTCTGCAGACACTTATCGAAAGTTAACCACGTGTATTGTGGCCAAGCGTAACAAGAGCAAATGTGGCATCCCCTTGTGGAGGATTAAAAAAGGATGGATTTTAGATAATATTTTCACCATCTCAATACACAGATCATTACACAAAGCCTTATGTGAAATGACAGAGGTATATTTGAAACGGAATCTCCTGTGTCACCTTATTTTCTGATTGAATCCTTCCATCACCCTTGTAGAGAAGACGAATCAATATAGACAATGTTGGTTACAGTCATGGAGGGTGATACAAACTCTGCCATTTCCAGTATGCGAGGTCATATTCTAAAGGCTCTACATAGTCTAATTTATTTTATTCACTCAAGTCACCTAAAAGGAAGGAACTACCATTCTGCAGACCTGCAGAATGAGTAACAGTTGCTCAACTGCAGGTAGATAGCTTAGCATTTACCCCCAGGCAGGCCCCACTGCTGCCACACCCCCAGATCCCGACCTTGCGCTTTCCTTAACGAGCTGAAAATTACTCCGGCCCTCTGCATCTTAATGTGCTCATCTGTGAAATGCTGGGATGAGGAAATATGGTGTATGCTGTTCTTCTAGCTCTGGCATTGTCTGACTTTCTCATTTAAAATATTTTTAAAGAATTTCTGTGCCATGGAAGAAAAAAAATGCCGTGTAATCTGTTGGTAGTTTTGTCTCAAATGGCAAGCCGTGGACCTCTGATTCCACAGAGGTGTTAGAAGTAAGGTTAGAGGAGTAGCTGCCAGCTTGTGACATCCTTGTACACTCTTTACCCATTGCTCTGCTCTAGCTCTCAGCTATATGTGTGTGTTTAGACAAATGTACCTACAACTACAAGACAGACCAACACACACACACAACAATGCTGCACGCATAAGAAAACAGGTGGCTTTTTTGTTTGTTTGTTTTGCTTTGCTTTGTTTTTTTTTTTTTTTAATTGCTTACAATGACTGGAAGAAGCCTATGAAGACATGGAGAAATACGCCATGCCTTACAGAGAAAAGGTGGTATAATAATGGACTATGGCTTTAATACTTGGAGAAAGAAGCAAGACTATTCAACAGTGGATATATCTGGATAACACAATTGAAGAGGGGGTTTTTTTGTTTGTTATTTTTTTTTTCCGAGACAGGGTTTCTCTGAATAGCCCTGGCTGTCCTGGAACTCACTCTGTAGACCAGGCTGGCCTCAAACTCAGAAACCTGCCTGCCTCTGCCTCCCAAGTGCTGGGATTAAAGGCATGTGCCACCACTCCCCAACAATTGAAGAGTTTTATTTTCCTTCCTTTCTTTAAGTCTCTCTTTATGTAGGATTAAATTACTTCCATAATTACAGGGAAGATTTTTCTTTATAAAGAAAAGGTGCCAAATATTCTCACTATGATTTCTCCTGAAAAAAGTACACTCTTGAAAACAGATTATCTCAGTAATGAAATAGTAGAAATTCCAGAAATGCAGGTTTGGAGGAAATCCCAGTATTACCTACTAAGGATGGGAAAGGAGTAGTGGAGTTAACTTTAGGAGGATGTTACAGGAACACTGTCTGAGAAAGCTGCTTTGGAGTTCAATGGCACAGCTTTACAGAGCTTGGACCACAAAGTCTGAACAGGTGCTGTGATGAAGCGGCAGATCATGAGAGCCAAATGGCACTACTGCCCCGGTCCAGAAACTCAGCCTGCAGGCTTGCCCTGAAGGTCCCTCCCTGTGAGACAGGGCAAGCACATTCCAGGAGCACATGTGCCCTTCCCCACTTCCCGCCTACCCCCACAGTGGAGGGAGGGGTAGTAGCATCTATCCTGGAATCTAAGTGCATTAAATAATTAAAGCCAACTGCTGCATTCATTAGGCTGTGGGGTAAGCACAAAATGTAGAAACATCTCTGTTTACATATAACTTCATACACTGTACACACAGGGCAGGTTCAAAACATCCACCCCTGACTGGCTTTAGACAGTTACAATAAAACTGTCTGTAACACCCTGAAAACAGTAACAAAATCTCAGGGAAGTACAATGTTAAAAGTCTTACTCAGAATCCTTTGTTTAACATAAACTTTGGCTTTTTTTCCCACTACTTTGTAGCAAGTAAACAGAGTCGCAGCTGATCCACAAAGAATAGGAAAACTGGAACAGAAAAAGTCACCTTCTCCTTTGGGAGCCTTGCAGACAATCTGTGACGTCAACACATCCCACCTGATTCATCAAGGTCTGGAAAGGAGCCTTGCTATCCAACTTAGTAACAGCTCTGGACTTGCCCCTGACACATGCGCATCACAGTGGGCTTCCCAAGCACAGCTGGCAGCAAGAAGGCAACAACACAAAGGCGGGCATGCATCTTTTGTTTATTGATTCAAAGACACATCTCTGATGGGTGCTACAAAACTCAGTTAAATGACTATTGAGATGGGAGGCTAAAGGGATAACTAAATAAACAAAAGCTATTTCTTGTTTCTTGTGGGGGTTTTTCCTTCTTGTTTCTTATGCTTTGAGGTTTTGTTTTTGTTTTTATTGTTTTCTGTTTCTAAGCACAAAGTCAGCATCTATGGACTCTACCTAACAGTAAATAAATACGCCTTTGTGTTGGAGGAAGAAACTTAGCCTACCTCATCAAAGGTGGTGTCATCTTTCTTCAGAGCTAGAAAAGAAAAAGAGAAAGAAAAGAGTTAATGTGAAGCATCCCAAAGACACCAAGTATCTAAGTTCTAGAAAACAGAAAGCGGGAGCACTACAGTGTTTTCATCTCAGAAAGCAAAACTGTACCCCAACCTGAATAACAATGTCATGATACAAAATACAAAAACTGCAAATGAGAGTGGGAACAGCACAGCATGTTTCTCTGTGAAATGCTTTTCATAAATATGTAAATGAAGCATTCTGGAAAACAGGAAGGAAAAGCATGCATGGCTTTCACATCTTCTTCAGCAGAACATGTTTTAATGAAAGTAGAAAAGGAACACAAAGTAATGGCAAATGAATTTCTTCTCAAACACCGGGCATATACTTCTGTGTGGTTTGGGGACCTCCCCAGCTACTTGTTAGGATGGCAAACACTCTGCATAGTGTCTAAGCGATAGTTTAGTTCTAACTAAAGTTTAAGCATGCTAATAAAAGACCAAGCACCATCAAACAAGCATTATGTGGAACAGACTTAACTCAAACCCTTAACATAATGAATTTTATAGTCAAATGTTTCCAAAGAAAAAAGAACACATTCAAAATATTTCATAGGAACTAACAAATACCTCAGATTTATCTTAAATACACTTAACCTTAAAAATGGAATATTATCTCATTCTAAAGAGAAATAAAAGCTTGTAGTTGTCAACTATCTGTTCATTAAATCCCAGTTACTTATAATGTTTCATAGTAAGGAAGGGGCACAAAATGTTACCTAATCTGAAACTACCAGTCGCAGATATATTTCAAATCTACAAACTCCTGCATAGGCATTTACAGGCCTGTTCTAGATACTCCTTTTTGGTATTCTGTCTGGACTCCACCCCACAGATACCTGGCAACAGCCAGGTATGCTGCTATCCAAAGTTCCCTAGCTGGCAACAGCCAGGTAGGCCTGGCCCACTATAAAAGGGGCTGCTTGCCCCCTCCTCTCTCTCTTACACTCTTGCCTCTCTCTTGCCTCCCGCCCCCTTGCTCCCCATCTCTCCCTATTCCCTTCCCCCCTCTCTCCACATGGTCATGGCCAGCCTCTACTTCTCTCCTCTCTCCTTCTCTCTGCCTTTCTCTGCCTCTACTACTCTTTCAATTCCCCTCTCCATGCCCTAAATAAACTCTATTCTTTGTTATACCGGTGTGTGGCTGGTCTCTCAGGGGGAAGGGATGCCTTGGCATGGGCCCACCGAGGCACCCCGCCACCCCCGGCCAGAACATATTCTCATAGCTCTTTCTCTTTTTATGATCACAACACTCTTAGCCTGGATGGAAAGGTGTGGGTACGTCTATTGCTTGAAATAGGTTTTGTTCTGCTAAAAGCAATGAAAAGCAAATTATCCCAGAAATTGAATTCTGAGAAATTAAGGAGCCTAAGCAGAAACTTCTAAGTAAAAATGTATATACTCTAGCCATGTGGTAATGGTGTGGGATGGGGTGGGGAGTTATGGTGTGCTGTGGTATGGAGTGGTGTCATGTGATGTGTAGAGTGGTATAGTATGGTAAGATGTGGTGTGGTGTGGTAAGGTGTGGTGTGATGTGGTGTGGTGTGGTGAGATGTGGTGTGGTATGGTGTGGTGTGGTGAGGTGTGGTGTGGTGAGGTGTGGTGAGGTATGGTGTGCTGTGGTGTGATGTGATGTGATGTGGTGTGGTGTCATAGTATGAGGTGTGGTGAGGTATGGTATGGTGTGGTATGATGAGGTGTGGTGTCATAGTGTGAGGTATGGTGAGGTGTGGTGTCATAGTATGAGGTGTGGTGAGGTATGGTGTAGTGTGGTGTGATGAGGTGTGGTGTCATAGTGTGAGGTGTGGTGAGGTGTGCTGTCATAGTGTGTGGTGCAGTTTTTGAGATAAGGTCTTACTCTTTAACCCAGTTTGGCCTAGAACTAGCAGTAATCCTCCTGCTTCAACTTCCCAAATGCTGGGTTGACAGGTTTGAGCCACCATGCCTGGCTTTCTAGCAATCTTGAAAACTTTTTCTCTCTTATTCAGATCATAAATTTGTCATTTTAAAAAGTCCAAAAGTATGTAGCTATGGTGGTTGGGCTAGCAGGGTGCAGGCTGCCTGAGAAGCTAAAACACTTATCAGTTAATTTACAGTCTTCCTCTTTTAGCCTAAGACACTGATCCATAACAGACTGTCTACTTTCTTCATGACAGAACAAGTTGCCCTGCACAAAAAATTAAATGACAGTCCTTGTCCCAGCCTCAACAACTGTTCCTCAAACAGATAGCATGCCCCTTGTCACTACAGAGCTGTTCATTTAGGCTAAACCTGAAAGAAAGATAGAAGATCCTAGCTGATTCCTACTGACTAATTTTCACTAGAATTTTAATTTCTAATCTAGAAACTTTCGAACCCAGTCAACAATGGCTTGTCTTTTAGTTAATGTGCTCGCCTAGCACAGCCATTACAAAACATTGGTGATGCAATAATACAAACAAGTTTCTCCACCTTTAATAAATACACATATTTATTCATATATATAGTATATATAGCACTGACTTCAAATACAAAGTAGCATATATCTGAGCACATAATTGCAGCTTTATCTGTCCATCACCAAGTGTGAATGAACAGCAGCCGTGGACAGCCTTGCAAAGCTTGTGCCTCAGAAGGCAAACTTTTAAAAACATTTCATCTAATGTGGTCATTACAAAAGTGCTGGAACTTTAGAGGTGTTTTCTTAGGCCAAGCTGTACTGCAACTTATGCTGGCCCACCGGGGGGCTGAAAACATAGAGTGACATTGAGAATGAATAGGGGGTGGAGTATTCACACTGACCCACTCTTTCTTGCCTTTTTAGTTCTGACAATTTGCCATCATCCTAACTCTAACAGAGGAATCTGACATTAGTGAGAAGCGGGGCCAGAGATAAAGAAAAAAATTCTAGGTGCATTTGCTAAGCAATAAAGAAAGGCAGATGATCTCCGCTGCATGATGACACTGTCAGGCCCTGTATACCACAGGAAGAACAGATTTGGACCAAAAAGCCTGTTACTCAATAGATACCTTTCATTGTTAGATTGACATCTGACATGGTTTCTTCTAAATATTGCACACCTTGCCCTAAAAGGCAGTTGATAGCATAACAAAGACCAATTAAAGGTGTCCTTGCTAGATAGCTATCAGGTCACTGATGAATAAACTCTGACCTAAACATGTACACAACATCTTGTTATTGATTATGTTCCCTGATTGTCATTAATCATTTATGTAAATGTAAAACCACAATTGTCCTCAAGGATGTCATGGGACAAAAAGCAGATTGTGCTACTCTGACTTAACAAAAGGACAGATATGAAGTCCTTGAATATGATCAGATACTCTATATGGTCCTCAGCTCAGACACAGTTCCCAAAAGGCTTTCTAGTAACTCACCAAGGAGATCCTGCTGTGTCCTTCAATGGCAAGTTCACTACTAATCTTCATTATGGAATTTGCCACTAGCCTGTGTTCGAGCCATATCGTGCACTAACTCTTGGCAAAAGGACAATACCTAGCACCAGAAAGTATATGGTAACATGTGGCAGTAATGAGATCTACCTCAGTGGCAAAGAGAGAGAACGTCATATTTTAATGTACACTAAGGTTTTGGCAAATGAAAACCATATACATTTTTATATAAGAACCATAAACACAAGTCCCATTACCATAATACAAACTCCCTGTTCTTGACCCTCTCCCTCTCTGGCTAGGCCTAGAGCTCAGGGCCTCACACATTGTGGGTAAGCTCTTCTCACTGAGCCCGAATTAAAACCGTTTATAGCTGCTTTGGGAAAGAATATGGCATAACAGTTAAACTGTACACCTGAACATGTCACTTTACATTTATCTTTCTTCACAGAATGGCTCATCAATGACAATCTAGAAATACACATCTACAGGCAGAGGGCAAGAAACCCACAAGAATTCACCTTAATCACAGCTTCCTCTTTTCACCAACCACATCCTTTAAACAAATGGCATACCTGCGCTCATCTCAAATATCAAACATAAACTTCCTTTCCCTAGGAAAGACTTCCACCAGATGTGAAGGAATGTCAGTAGGCAGCCACTTGAGGTCTCCATCTGCATAAGCCCCGCCTGTAAAGTCAAAAAAGGCACAGGGGCAAGAAATGGGTGGGCTCATTTAAGCTACCTACAATTAACTTCCAATTTACCTAAGTTAGCCTAGAAGTTTTAAGTCAGGAAAGGGAGGGAACAAGCTAAAAAACAAGACCAGTGTCCTAAATAGGTGACCACACTGAGCTATTGAGCAGGAAACCAGAAGTAGTCACAGTGGAAATGGATGCTTGACTTTAGAATTCAATTACATTCATCTTATAAAAGAGCCACAGCTCTATTGTAGTCACTCCCCCAGCAGGTGTCATAAATCAGAGCCCTGTGGCCTGAAACCCAATGTGCTTCATTTGACCTTATGTAGCAATCTCAGTTACGTTTGGGGTTGATGGTGACAAAGTCAGCATGGTCTGCAATGTATGACAAATTAAACAGTCCTACTTTTTGTACTCAGAATCACTGTTAAAAACAACAATTGATTGCAAGTCATATGCATGCATGAATTGTCATCGTTTTTTAGGTAAATGATTAGTGATTTCTTATGGCTGAACAATGATATTGGACATTTCACCATATTACAAAGTTACACCTGAATACTGCCAAGAAAAGAAAATGAAGCCAGTACATATATTCCAAAGGCCCTCTTAGAGTAGGTAATGTAATCCATGATGATGGTGGATTGTTTGATGGGAATAAACCATTTATTCTTTGACCTCTCAATGAAGAAAAGTGGATAAGGGTTCAAACAGAAGTGGGAAGGACTAACACAAGCTTCCGGACTGATCCTCACCATGTGACAGACAATGTATCAGACAGTGTTATTATGTCTCACTTTATCTCCACAACTATATGCCTGTGAGGTTGCAGGAGTTTAAGTGAATTACTGGTTGCCCAAGACATGCAGGAAAACAGAGGGCCAGACCCAGAACTGTCCAAATCCAAAACCTACCATGTTTTCAGGACGCAATATTACAAATCTGTAGCCACTTCTTCTTTTCTTTCTTTCTACCTATTATACAATCATGTCAGCATGATTTAATCCCTAATAATGACAACACATTGTAAACATTTACTGAGTTCTCATTGCATGCCACACAAGACACTGCGTCATCATTTCACCAAATGCCAAAAAAAAAAAAACCCACAGACAGCATTGCTTGCTTATGATCTATATGAACCCATAGAAAAATTTCCTTGTGTTGTCTCTCAATCCCCCTCAAAAAAATCCCTCAGTCATTAAACTGAGTTCACTGCCTCTAAATGTGAAGTAAAGCAGAGAAGATATGCTTTTCAGTAATGCCCTTTGTAATATATATCCTAGGTTTGGTGCATACACAACAAAAATCACTTTAAAATGTCAATATTTTCTTTCACAATATACCACAGTAAGATCTGCTCTTCTGGGTCCTATTTCAAGAAAGAAATGATCAGCTTTCTTTACTGAGCTGTACTGTTCCGTAAAGAATGGATATAAAAGCCACATAATCATCCAAGGCATTTGTGAGGAGCGTTAGACTCCTAAAGGAGCTTTCACATCACTAAAGCTCAATAATCTAGGAAGCCCAATTAACTATAATATCTATCTGCCAAAACTGCAGTTAACCCAAATATTACTGATTGGCCATCAAACCCTAAAATTACTTAAACATACAGGATTTTTATATTAATGCCCTTGTTTTCTTACTGAGATTCAACTGCAATGAATTATTTAACACAAAACTGGAGGGGCTCCAACGGAATCATTAGTATCAGTACATATGTAGCTAATGTGCTTTAGAACAGGCCCTAATGGACCCCAGAACCCGCCCGGACATCCTTGTTAATAATGCACAGACTCCACACCTCACTCTCACACTTCTCTTGGCTTCAAACTTCACTTGAATGTAGGACTCCGCACTCACATGCCTAAAACTCAGAAAAGTGGGCCTGTTTATATTCAATACATGTAATAAGTAAAGGCATGATTAATATGACTTCTGCACATAACTTAGTGTTCTCATGAAAAGCAAACTGTCAAACAATATTGATGATGATGATGATGATGATGATGATGATGATAATAAGCTCCACTAAGTGTTTACCCATATTTTCTTGAAGACAGTTTGCATGTATCGACAATGAACTATGGAACAGACCACGGAAACTCACTGGCACATCAGGGTTTTATTTAAGGAATTAGTTTATGATCAATTAATTAACTTTCATTAACATAGCAGGTGAGCCAAAAGCAAGAAGGTATGCTTGGACACTCGGATGGGTTGTTTTGGGGCTTGTAGGAATCCCTTGCTTTGCGCGGTTACCTGTATCAAAGAAAAGTTATTGGCCAAAGTTTAGGTAGCAGCTATGCCTCCAGGTGAACAGACACTCTCTGCCACCAACACTCAAGATTTAACAAACCAATTCTACATGGCATGGCTGTCATCTTGCTGTAACCTATAACAGGGATTCACTCTTTAAGTATCCTAAACATTCCTTCATCCTTTTTTCGCTATTGCTGTGTGTTTATTCTCTGTTAAGTAGGTTGATTTTTTTTTAAGAAGACAATAGCCTCTGGGCTGTACTAATGGAACAAGTTCAAGAGACTTATTCGTAAATGTCCCCACAACTTCACAGTTCGCATATCACCACAGCTGCTGGAAGGCTCCGAGACCTACAAACTGAACACCCAAATCTCCATTTATAGGACCCGAAGTACGGAACAAAAGGTCCCAAGGTATCTGTCCCACTTCCTTTAGACCGAGTACGTTAAACAACATCAGGCATATGTCAACGTTTCAAAAATTCCCAAAGCTAAATTATTGGCTAACCACTTAAAACCAACGCGCTTTAAGTAACATGGGTGGCTACAGAACCCCGATGGCAGTGGGGACCGGGTGTCCCCTCTCCGGTCCATTGCAGGCGCCAAAGACACTATTGGCGGGGAGGAGGAACTCAAATTGGAGGCTTAAGACAGTCCACGAATGAAGCCTAGATCCTGGGGGAGAGGGGTGGCCCTCCAGCTGGTTCCCTGCCCTAGCCCGGAGTCCTCACCGACGTCCTCCTCCATGCCTGGTCCGCAGCTCACCCCGAGGTGGCAGCTGCCTGGTTGGTGCCCTGAACACAGAGTGGGCGCGGGGACCGAGGGAGCGAGCCCGGGGATCGCCCGCAGGACACTGGGGACGGTGGACCACACTCACCAATGCGGCTGAAACTCTCGGACAAAGTTCTCCTCAACTTCTTCATCTTGCCGATCTTCTCGGCCGGCTGCGGCTCAATGAGGTCGCACATCTGGGCGGCGCGGGGCCCGGGCAACTTCGCTAAACTGGTCCAGGGCAGCGCAGCGCAGCGCAGACAACGGCGGGCGAGGGCGCGCGGCGCGGAGAAGGCGGCGCCTCGTCCTGCTCCTCCGCCTCCTCGCGGGCCGCGGGCGACGCGCAGCGCTCGCCTGGCTGCGGGGCTCGGGCCTGGGCCGAGGCTGGGCGCGCGGGGGCGTCTTACGTGGTGCCGGGGGCGGCCGCGATCCCCGCCGCCCGGGGGCCCCCGCGCTGCGCCGCCGCCCGCCGCATTTTCCCTCCTTTGTAAGCGAGAGCCGCGCGGCCGCGGCCGGAGAAGGGGGTCGGCGGCCGAGGAGTCGCAGGCGGCTGCGGGCGAGGCGTGCGGGACAAGTTCCCCAGCCCGAGGGGCGGCGCTGCACGGAGACCCGCGACTGCCCTCGCCGGAGGCCTGGCGCCCGGGACCCCGGAGCGACCCCGCGCCGCGCTCCGACTCCTACTCCCAGGCCTCCACCGCCCTCCCGGACCCGCCGCGCCCGGGCGGCGCCCCCTCCCGGCCGCCTGCGCTCCGCCCGCCGCGGCCGCGCTCCACCCGCGCGCTCCGGGACTGCAGCCCGCGGCAGATGGACAGACGGACGACCGGCTCTGGGCTCCGGGCCGACCCAGCCCACCGGTGCGGTGCGGTGCGGTCCGTGTCCCACTCCCCTCGACCGGGAAAGGTTGGGGAGTGTCCGGCGCTATGCGCGAGGGCCTGGGGGACGCATTAGGGTTTAGTAGATGACTTTCTGGGGTGGGGTGGTAGGTTTTAATTTACAGGTGGGGTGGTTGGTTTTATTTCAAAAGGGAACGTGGGTGCTCCAAAGGGCAGGAGAGGCCCCATTTTCATTGGGATACAGTGCAAAAGAATGCCCCCCCGCCCCCGGAACTTCTAGAAGGCAGGGATCCTGCGCTTTGCCTCAGCCCTGTCTCTGGGTGACAAGAATGTCATTGTAGGTGATTCCTCAGGGGGATACTCTGGTCATCAGTAAACCTACAACCTATTGTCACCTTCTTTCCTCACTTCAGTAATGAACTTGAAAAGGATCTTAAGGGTGGCTTTTTTTCTTTTTCTTTTTTTTTTTTTAAGCCCCGGGACAAACAGTTCCGGCAGAAAGCAGTCTTTTTTTCTAATAAATGAGGTACTCCAAACGTCAGTCTCCCAGGGGAGGATGAAGGAAGATGGGGGAAGGCCTGGTGCACTGATTATGGGCCAGCAAAGTCCTTATGAATAGAAACGTTAGTGATCTTGAGTCATCTGGCTGTGTAGCCCTGGTGGGTGTGACAATGCTTTTTGGTTTAAAGGAAGTTTTGGGGGGTTTGTGTTTTGTCAAAAGATTTTTATCTTAAAACAAAAACTAGCCCCCTGCCTTCCTTAAATTGTGAGGTAGAACACTGATTTGTTCCGCCCTGTGCTGAGCACATTACTGGGTTTTGGTAGATTGCCACTGATAAAAGGCAGCTAGCTAGTCAAGCCAAGCCCCTAACAGAGGAGAGAGCCAGGAATTCATAGCAAAGTCAAGATAGTTTAAACACAGGGATTTTTGGATCCTGACAGCCATATCTCAATAATTACAGAAAGCACCAAGTGGTGGCCTCATACAGGGGGAAAAAAAGTTTTGACATTTACCACTTGGTCAGACTGATTAGAAAATTAGCAGTTACAACTGAACACACACACAGAGACACAGAGACAGAGAGAGATCCAAACACTGATAGGTTCTTCCAGTCAACAAAGTTGAAAAAATTGTCAATGATAAAACCTTAGAGCACTATGTATCTTTTGTTATACTGCTGTCTACTTTGGAAATGGCTGGTTTGAGTACGGACACAGGCTCAGTAGTGAGGGTTTACCCTCACATGCTTTGTGTATGTGTGCATGTACCTGCACGAGCATGTGTGTGACATCTTTTTTACCTCCCCAACATTTCTAATTTTTTAATCTTTAAAAAGCCAGTTTACCATCTATGCATACAAAGCTATTGCTTGAGACCATTTTTTTAAAATAACATAAACTTGTGTTGCTATATCTAGGGTTATTAGGGAAAATCATATTTAATATTAAACTGTGGCAAAATATGCAATATATATACATATATATATATATATACATACACATTTCTGGTATATACAAAAATTCTGGAAACCAAAGGAAAAACTTAGGAGAATATACTAGATGGGACTCAACTTTGTCCTTATACTTTATACTTGAAGGTAGAATCTGAGTATTTTACCCCAAAATCCATTAATTTTGTATTGCAAAAGTACTAACTTACAACATAATGGATATTAATTTACCTTTCTTGGCTTGAATATAGACTTCCGGCCCTGTCCACTAAAGAAGAACAAAACCTGTGTCCAGTGACAAGCCAAATAAACCTTGGCAATTGTGGATAACCAGCTTTCTGCTCCATGTTTGTAGTTGTCCTTTCTTGGATATGGATTACATTGGGAAGTTATGCAGTAAGCCTACAAAATAAAGAAAGAAATTAACTTCATGCTTTTGAGATATGTGTACTTCTGTTTAAGGCTTCAGTGTGTGTGTGTGTGTGTGTGTGTGTGTGTGTGTGTGTGTGTGTGTGCGCGCGCGCAAGCGCAAGCGCGCGCACGCACGCTGGAGCAACGTCTGAAGGCAAGGACATAAGCTTATCTAGGGCCTAATTGGCAAGTGCTGACTCAGCCAAATTCACCAATGCAATGTGGTAGGCCGGAAGAAGTTGGCTGTGAACCCAGGACGCATGAGTTTTCATTCCTATCCCATCAATCCGTGCAGTGGAGCTTTAGAAGAGTCATGCGTCTACTTCCTTGTCTATAAAGGTAAAGGTTTAAGCTGGATAAGCTCAGGTGTCGTCCTTAGCCACAAAAATGAGAAGGTGGCATCACCCCACTCCCAGCTTACATAAGAAAGGCTGGTTAAACCTTTGATACACAGAGGTTGATACACAAGGTACAAGCAATACTTTATAGAAAAACAAGGCAAAGGTCCACTGACAAAAATTACATGTGGTTTAATGTCCATCACTTCTAGTCACAGCAGACATAAACTGTGCATTTGTTAGAAAATATTGTGGGTCTTCCAGCCAGGCAGCAGACATGAGGCCCCGACACATATATAGCAGAGGACTGCCTGGTCTTGACTCAGTCAAAGAAGATGCACCTAACCCTCCAGAGGCTTAAGTCCCCATGGAGTGGGGAGGTCTAGTTGGGTGGGGGGGACATCCTCTTGGAAACGGGGTGTGGGAGGAGTAGTGGATGTGGAACACTCAGGGGGCGGACCAGGAGGGGGAATAAAGACTGGACTGTAAAAAAGGATTAAAGAATATAAGAAAATATTGTGGGTCTTATTTCAGATCTTTTCTGCATAGGAAAAAAAGTGCCACTGTGCCACCAGTAGATGTGAAAAGAAGCAATCCTAATCTGAATAGACTGGGAATGCAGGGTTTGATTAGGATCAAAGAACCATCAGTAGCAGTCTCACTGCTGCTTAACAATACGCAAAGATAAAGTCAGGGGAAAGAAATCCATGAATAAAGGAAGCCAAGGACAGAGGTGATGAAGATGGAAAAATAGATATATTCACTGATGTAAACTCTCAGGAAATAGTCAAAGTTTAAAGACTGTCATCCAATCAGCATAATTACTGAAGTAGTGGAAACTTTTGGAATTAAATATCCTCCAAGAACTCTGAAATATTGGTCTAGTTAATTATTCTTGGGATCAAGCATCATTCATTTCTTAACACATTTAGGAAATGAAGGAGCACATGGCTTAGATAGTTTGTATAACTTTTTTATGAGTCATCAGTGAAATTGGTACATGTAATTCAAAAGGCTTAATTTAACCATTATGGCTGTCTCTTGTATTCCTACTGATGGACATAATTGGTTCATCCAAGTTCCTTTCCCTCCTTCCTTTCTTCCTTTTTCTTTTTCTTTCTTCCTGTATCTTTCTCTTTTTTGTTGCTTGTTTGTCTTATGATAAAGAGAGCCTTGAAACCAGACGGGGGAGGAAGATGAAGGGTTGCAGAACTAGTGTAGTTAGACTCCTATCAAAGGAGGCTTCTCCTCCTTCTACATCCTTCCTCCTCTTCCTGCCAGCGCTCCATCAGTTGCCCACTCCTTATTTGGATTCTTTTTATGTTGCTGACACAAACCTCCAAGTGTATCCAGAAATAAGAACTACCTTTGCCTAATGACTTCATAGTCAGTCCTGAGTACTTTTCATTCTGTATTTGAAGAATCCCAGTGATCGAAGCAAAGTGATACTTGCAGATAGCTAGCTATAGAACAAAGAAGTTGTAAAGCTTCTAAGTGACATTACATATAAATGAGCTCAGAATAAGTTTGAAAGTAATAAATCACCCAAGTCAAGTTATACATTAAGGACTAGGAATATTCCTCTATCCTATTAAAATGTATTTAAAGATTAAAATTTGCCATATTAGTACCGATTTTCATTGTTAACATAATTTATCTAAAAGAAATTTATATGAGATAATAGCTAATAGCTACCACCATTTCTAACCAAGATGCAACATGATTAATCGTATCCTTTGATGTTCCCTTGTGTGTGTGTGTGTGTGTGTGTGTGTGTGTGTGTGTGTGTGTGGTACAGATTCACCATGAGCTAAGAGTCCTCAATTATGAATGTCATCAGCTTCAGTGTTTCATGTTACATCCATCAAAACGAAGCCTCAGTGGCCAACCTTATAACTGAGCTCTGGACATGGATATAAAAGTGGTCCAACCTCTGAGAACCATAGCCTTAAGCCTTTAATCAGTTAAGACAAGTCCTGTTAGCAGCAATTAAATTAAAAGCTGAAGCTCTCCTATCAACTACATCCTGGGTTTCCTTTCAGAGTACATGGCAGTTTGACCCCATTCACATGTCTGTTCCAATCCAATACTTACAAGTCAGAGGCGTCTACAAAATAATCAGTGATGATGTCATCACACATGTCCCACTCCCTAAATGTAGTGTCTTACTACCGGTAACTTTAAAATGTAACTAAAGTACTGAATATACAGTAATGGCTTGGATTGATGGACTCATTTTATTTTAATCTTAATCTTTCTCTGTCCTACTCTAAGAGTCATTATTATCCCTATGTAACACATAGAAACGGACCTAAAGATGGCATGAGAAAGCATCCAAGATCATCACATATACTCCAGTCTTAAGCTGAGGCACTTTCAGTTTCCAAAAAGAGTTTTGAATAAGCCATCTTTGCAGCCATGCCTGAAATGCAGTTGTACTTTTTATAGAGAATGACAGGAGAATTCAAGAAACTAGTCAAACTGAAGAAATTTAATGAATGGATCAAAATTCCTAAGGTCTAACACTGTATGTTGCTCTTCCCACATGTGAGCAATGAATGTGATATTAAAAGACATACACCTGACTTTGGAAAAGGCTCCTCTGTCCTCAGATTGGTGTTCATAAATGAAATGATGTGTTTTAAGTTATCAGTTAAGCCATCGCTACATGTTAGGCACTCAAAGGCACGGCCTCTAACCTCACAAACACTCTCTGAGGTATATTTTATTATTCTGTTCTGCCGGTAAGAAAATCAAGACCCGTGGAGATCAAGCTGATCACTTAGACCAAGTCAGACATTAATAATAGAAGAGGTATAGAAGCGTTACAAAAATCTTCACTATGCAAACCTAGAGATGACCGTTGTCTCAATGGAGACAAAAGTCACTGGAAACGGAGACATTAGGTAAATCATGTATTGAGTTTCAATCTGCTCTAGCTACATTAAAACTATGATAAGGTATATGTCACTTATACATAGTATGAATCTGTTTCTCACAGTCCTGAAGAACAGGAATTCAAAACAACATCAATGTGCAGACATATTTAGTGCCTGGTGTGTGGAATGGCTTTCACAAAACCTTCTTCTGCAGCATCTGTCAGTTGAAAGTACTTGCTAGTCATGTAGTAAAGACTGTATATTCTTTAGTTCTTACTAGAAATATCAGACTGCATGCATGCTATCACACATTCCTCTTGAAAATTCATTAAAGCTATATAGTGACTAAATTATTTTACTTTCTTTTCTTTTAAAAGACAAGATATTGTTGTATAGCCTCAATACTTGTATGGAACTTACTCTATAGACCAGGCTGGCCTTGAATTTATGGTAAATCCCCCTGATTATGCTTCCCAAGGGCTAAAAACACATACACAAAAGGTAAATCAACAACATGGTTTTGAAAGCTAAAAGACAATAACAGCTGTATAGTAACTGAATTATCAGTCTCAGAGGAGTGGAAATTTTGTGCTAGCCACTGACAAGGCTGAGGAAGATCCTTTTGAGAGTTGTAAGTGATGACTGGGGACCCTGTCTGTCTTTCTTGCTGGCCTCTCATGGTCCTGGCCAATAGGTGGGTCCACAGTGTATCCCATGGCAGACCTAAATATATCAGTCAGGCATCCTTGTACCATTTTGTTGCCTCCCTCCTAGAATTTATGGATCTTAAGACTTTGGGTAGAGTATCCTAGTAAGAAAGATAGAGATCAAAACAAACAAATTAGGAAAGGAGGAGAGAAAAGGGGGACAGGATCAGGTGTGGGAGGAGACAGAGTTACAGAGGGTCAGGAAGTTGAACAGAGTTGTGTAGCAGTGGGGGATGAGGAACCAGGAGTAGCAAATAGAAAGACACAGATGCCAAGGACCCAAGAGGTTCCCAGGACCCAATGGAGATGACATTAGCCAAAATACCCAACAAAGTAGAAATAGAACCTGTAGAGACCATATCCAGTGGTTAGGCACGACCCCCAGGTAAGGGATGGGGCCACCCACTCATCTCAAAAATATTAATACAGAATTGTTCCTGTCTAAAGGGAATGCAGGGACAAAGAGTGGAGCAGAGACTGAAGGAAAGGCCATGCACAGACTGCTCCACCTAGGGATCCATCCCATCTACAGACACCAAACCCAGACACTATGGCTGATGTCAAGAAGGCTGTTGTCTGAGAGGCTCTGTCAGAGCCTGACCAATACAAAGCAGGTGCTCTCAGCCAACCATCAGACTGAGCATGGGAACCCCAATGGAGGCATTAAGGGGAAGGACTGAAAGGATTTGCAACCCCATAGGAAGAACAACAGTATCAACCATACCCCAGAGCTCCCAGGGACTAAACTACCAACCACAGAGTACTTATGGGGGGACCCATGGCTTCAGGTGCATATGTAGCAGAGGATGGCCTTATCTGGCATCAATGGGAGGGGAGGCCCTTGGTCCGGTGGAAACTTGATACCCCGGTGTAGGGGAATGCTAAGGCAGTGAGGCAGGAGTAGGTGAGTGGGGGAGCACTCACATGGGGGGGGCATGGTATAGGGAATTTGGGGAGGGGAAACCTGGAAGGGAAGAATAACATTTGAAATGTAAATAAATAAAATAACCAATAAAAATAAATAAATACATTTTAAAAATGGAAAAAAAAACAAAGAAACTATAGAAAATTGACTAGGAAACAGAAACGATTTGCAGGAGGAAGAAAACAATACTATTATTGCTATCTTCAGAGATTTAAAACTGTTGAAATATTATAGTACAATCAGTGAACATGACATGGGTACTATGTCCTTTTAAGTTTTTCTATAAATGTTGATGGCCGAAAGGCAAAAGCAAACTCCTGTATATTAAACTTATCAGTTTTTTTTTTAAAAAATAAATTCAGTTGAAAATTTAAAATATAAATAATGGGGAAAAAAGCTTCCACAAAACAAAACGAGATTGAGGCATTGGAACGCTGAAGAGAATCAACCACAAGAGAAGCAAAGTCCAGTCCAGGAAGTTCAGATTCTGAATAATGGGAGTACCAGAAAGAAAACAAAGGAAAGCAGAAGGAGGAAATCATCAAAGAGACAGCTCAGGAAATTTTCCTGGAATGACAGGACATAACTTCACAAAGTGAAAGGGCCTATTGAGTTTTAAGACAATGCATGAAAATAATCCTACACTGAGACGCATCATTGTGAAACCACAGAATCACACAGACTAAGGAGGTTCCAAAGCTTTCAAAACACAAGCACAAGATTCTTTTTTTTTTTTTTCAAGCACAAGATTCTAAGTAGAACTGGGTGAGTGGCATAGATTTCTCAGCTGCAGCAGCACAAAATGCAGAAAGGAATACAAGGGGATGATTGTTAATCTAGAAGCCCATCAGAAAAATAAAAAGAATAATAAAGCTGTTTTCATACACTTAAGATAACCAAAGTCACCTCCAGGTCCACTTCTGATGAGGCTGTTAACAGATTTGTTCAACCAAGAGAAAAATAGAACCCCAAAACGGGGTTCTGGTATACCAGAAAGGCAGAGATGGAAACAAGAGAATGTGAATCCATAACACTGAAGGACACTGGGCAAGTACTAGAGCAGTGTAGATGACCTTAGGAGAAACAAACAAAGCTCATCAAGAAAATATAATAGTGATAGAGTGAGGAATGTTTAAAAACATGTTTAGGAAGATTCACAAAGCTGGCGGTGAGGGCAGTCAGGAGACATATTAGGAAGTGGCAGAAAGCTGTTTTGATGAAATCACCCAGAGGTGAGCATAATTACCCACTCAGGACTTTACTTAGATAACCCAATGGATTCAGCCATCAATATAAATCCAGTATATTTAGTTCCCGTACAGGTCCTTAGCAGTGAATGCTCTCCAATTCTAACATGAAGCCAACCCCTGAGCTAAGGTGTCTGTTTTTACTATGGTCAAAAGGTCAAGATGGTGGGGACTTCTCTCACCATAGGTTAGAATCCAGTTTGCAATTCACACTGGTTCTTAGAAGAAAGGCCTGCACAGCTCTTTTATCTTAGTTACCCAGAAATGTGGGGTGGGAGGCACAGGGAGTGAACGCTATCCATATTCAAACAAATCTGGAGCCAGTCTCTTCCTCACAAAAGACAAATCACAAGGGGGAAAAGAAGACAGTTAGCTACAGAAAAAGAAAATATAAAAGGCAAAAGGGAAGTCATCTTAGGATAGTATATGCTGGATAGGATCAAGTGGGAATAAAATTGACAGGGACATACTGATCTAAACAATGAGTGGAATAAAATTAAGGAACAGTCATTAGGAGAGTGAGGAATGAGAAATTAAGTAGGTACATAGGTACCATGTGATGTAATGAAAATAAACTAAATCTTAAATTCTAGAATCAAGTCTCTGATTTTAAAAAGTAGGAAAATGAACATTAGTTACGAATGTGGAAACATGCCAAGGGAATCAGGTAGGTAGTTGGAAATTATTGCCTCTGGGGAGTTAAAGGATAAGAAATGGGAGACAGTTGGTATGAGTGGCATACGTTGGAGAACTTCTGTTTGTGTGTTTCTGGTGTGTGTTTACCTCACCCACAACTAATGTGGTGCTGATGGGACTCGGAAGCCCAAACACTGATATCATCTCATAACAAAATCTGATTTGCATTTTCTTTTTTTTATTGATTTAAGTTTTATTGCATTATGATGAGAAAAGATACATGATTTCAATTTATCTGTATTTGTTAACATTTAAAAACATATTTTAAGTAAATAGAATTAAATCACATTATTGTTTCCCTTTTGTACCCCAACTCCTCCCAGAGACCCCCTTCAATACCTACAATGTCTTTTTTGTCATATTCTTTAAATTTTATAAAATATTATAACAAAAATGAGTATTATAAAAATTGTTTGATATAAAACAATCTTATGTAGATGCTTGTCTACAGCAATACTGAAGTACATACATTTTTTTCAATATAAATTTTAAATAACTCTGAACATATTAACTGTGTATTTTAAAATAATACATCACTACTAGTATTTTTAAATGAGCATAAATATATAAAGTCTTTTTGTTTGTTTGTTTTGTATTTAGTAGAGCTTAAAATTTTGGCTCTTAGTGTGGTACAAGCCCCAAATAAAAACAATTTTTAGACACTGGATTTCATTGTAATAAGGCTGTACTTCAATGACCTTCACATCACCAAAGGATTTTACCTCCATTGTAGCTAAGCTGAGAGTTGACAGTTCTGCTGCACCAAGGAGAATTGTAGGCACGATTTTTGGATACAGACTTCCTGCTATGGTCAAAGCTACTTGACTTTAGTGAGTGTCTTTATTCTCAGCCCACAGAGAACAGGTTACATTCGTTTAAGAAATGGTGTGTGTATTAAGATGGTCTATCCATAAAGTCATTCACCAACTGTTTCAATGAACAATGGTTTTACTTGGAGAATGGCACAGACATTAGGTGAGGGTAAGAATTTGGTTCATTAGCTGTGATAATTTGGAAAAGCATTCATCTCAGAGAAAGAGTAACTTATAAAGTCCTCTTCTTCAAACTTGATACAAGAGTTATAAACATCAAGCAAAGTGGTCAGTCTCACTCTTTTTTGTTCTCTTACACCCACCTCCTAAGTTAATTGTCTGTGGTTCTTTTGGTTGTATAAATACTTTTGAAATATGTAAGCTGTTCTGAAACCATAGTATAGTGTAAAAAACATGAAATAAACAATACTACTAATTGAGAGGCTGAGATAGGAGAAGCATGATTTCAAACCATTATGTGATACACAGCAAGACACTGTCACTTACAAACAAGCAGAAAGTATACATGGATTGTACAATATTGGGCCTATTTCTCCAATTACCAAATTAGAGAGACCATTGGATGACAGTCAACAAACTTCTAATTCCTCATATTTTTGGATTTCAATCGATTAGGATATGTTGGTAATGTTAATTTTCATATTAAGATATTAAGAAAAAGTAATTGTCACTTTCTGTTGTTTTTGTTTTAAGAGGTGGAATTAGGTTTGTGTGGGTTTGTTGAAACCCACACATTACTTTCTTGCTTCTTCTAGGATGTAGTTTTGTACCTTATGTTGGTGTTTTCCATCTATTATCCTTTGTAGGGCTGGATTTGTGGGAAAATGCTGTGTATATTTCATTTTCTCATGGAATATCTTGTTTTCTCCATCTGTGGAGATTGAGAGTTTTGCTGGGTATAGTATTCTGGGCTGGCATTCATGTTCTCATAGGGTCTATATGACATTGGCCCAGGATCTTCTAGCTTTCATAGTCTCTGGTGAGAAGTCTGGTGTAATTCTGATAGGCCAGCCCTTATATGTCACTTGATCTTTTTCCTTTACTGCTTTTAAAATTCTTTCTTTGTTTAGTGCATTTGGTGTTTTTATTATTATGTGACAGGAGGAATTTCTTTTCTGGTCCAGTCTATTTGGAGTTCTATAGGCTTCTTGTCTGTTCATGGGCATCTCTTACTTTAGGTTAGGGAAGTTTTCTTCTATAATTTTGTTGAAGATATTTACTGGCCCACTCCATTGGGAGTCTTCACTCTCTTCTATACCTATTATCCTTAGGTTTGGTCTTCACATTGCGTCCTGGATTTCCTGGATGTTTTGGGTTAGGAGCTTTTTGCTTTTTGCATTTTCTTTGACTGTTGTGTCAATGTTTTCTATGGTATCTTCTGCACCTGAGATTCTTCTATCTCTTGTATTCTGTTGGTGATGCTTGCATCTATGACTCCTGATTTTTTTTTCTAGGTTTTCTATCTCTAGGGTTGTCTCTCTCTTATTTCTTTATTGTTTCTATTTCCATTTTTAGAATCTAGATGGTTTTGTTCATTTCCTTCGCCTGTTTGTGTTTTCCTGTAGTTCCTTAAGAGATTTTTGTGTTTCCTCTTTAAGGGCTTCTAACTGTTCACCTGTGTTCTCCTGTATTTCTTTGAGGGTCCTATTTATGTCCTTCTTAAGGTCCTGTATCATCATCATGATAAGTGATTTTAGATCTAAATCTTGCATTTCCTGTGTGATGGTGTGTCCAGAACTTGCTATGGTGGGAGAATTGGGTTCTGATGATGCCAAGTAACCTTGGTTTGTGTTGTTTATTTTCTTATGCTTGCCCCCCACCATCTGATTATCTCTAGTGCTACCTACCCTTGCTAAATCTGACTGGAGGCTGTCCTTCCTGTGATCCTGGTTGTGTCAGAACTCCTCAGAGTCAAGCTGTCCCTGTGATCCTGTGATTCTGGGATCCTGTGATCCTGGACTTGTTAGAGCACCTGGGAGTGGAGCTTTCTCTGGGTATTGTGGGATTGCCTGTAAAATTTGGGCCCAAGATCTGCTGAGGGCACTGTCCCAGACAGACTGGAAGGAACCAGTGCCACTGGGCTGGAGGAGTTCCTGCATGCCTGGGTCCTGCTGGTCCCAGTTAATCCCAGTGTTGGGACAGATGTTGTGTCCTCCTCACCTCTGATCCTGGGTTTGTTAGAGTACCTGGGAGTAGAACTTCCTCTGGGTGTTGTGAGACTGGCTGTGGAGTTTGTGCCCAAGGTCTGCTCAGGGCACTGGCCCAGATAGACCAGAAGGAACCAGTGCCACTGGGCTGGCGGAGCAGTTCCTGTGTGCCTGGGTCCTGCTGGTCCCAGTCACTCCCAGTGATGGGACAGATATTGTGTCTTACATTTTCTTAATATGACTCTACTATATTAGGAAGAATTCAAGGAAACTAGAATTCTAGAAAACTAGATGCTGAAGTGTATATATGGAAGCAGTTGGTTGTCAGGAACCTGGAATATGGGCATGAAGTGATAGCCAGCTTGAACTTAGGTGTGGTAGCAGCGCATATAAAGGAGATTTGTGATTATTTTCGGGTCTGGGAAGGAAAAGAGGGACTCAAGATTTATACTGCATTTTCTGCATTGGACAATGAGTAGGTAGGTAATACCATTGTTTAGACCAGAAACTATACTGAAGGAGTATCGTCTGGAGGAAATTATTTCAGAGTTGGGTATGCAAGACCATCACAAATATGAATCTGGAGCTCCAAAGAAAAAGCAAGGCTAAAGATGTATATTTGGAATTAGCAGGAGAAATGGCTACCATAAACTGTCTAACAAAAAGCTCGATACAAGGCATAAGAAACCACCTTTCCCATTGTTGGTCTGGGAAGTGAGTGCAACATTCCCAAAACAATACAGGCTGTTGCTGCTGTACTTAATTCCCTCCTGGGGATTGAAAGTGAGTCACCATTGCTGATGATGCCATGTACTTTGGACACAAGATCCAGAGATACTAAGCTAGATCAGACTTGAAGGGCTCCTCCTTGAGGACTAGCTTTCAGGGTACTTGAAGGTACTATGCAAGCTTCCAAGGGAGGCAAATATCCAATAGTCCTACTCAACTATAATGTCTATGATCTACAATGTTAAATCAAACAAGCAAACAAACAAACAAAAAAAAGCAAAACAAAAACAAACAAAAAGAAAACCTAGAAAAACTGGCACAAAACACTCATGAAATCTGACACACTATGAAAAGGTTAAATCTAAGAATAACAGAAATAAAAAAGGAGAAGTAATATGTGAAAGGCACAGAAAATACTTTCAGCAAAATCATAGAAGAAAATAAGATACTTATACAAGAAGCATATAGAACGTAACAATCAGAACACCACCAAAAAGCAAAAAGAATATTAGAAGCTGTAAGGGAAAAAGACCAAGTCACATAAAAAGGCAGACTTATTAGAATTACATCTGACTTCTCATCATAAAGACTCTAAAAGGCCGAAGGGCCTGGATAGATGTTACACAGAATAAAAAAAGAACACAGATGCCAGCTCACACTACCAGGCCTAGCAAAATTTTCAATCACAATAGATGTGAAACATAAGACAATTCATGACAAAACCAAATTTAAGCAATGTCTATCTAGCACTATTAGAAGGAAAGTTCAAACCAAAAGAGGTTAACTACAAAGAAAGAAATACTGACCAGTTTTCCTTATGAATAGATATGGAACAATTATCCATAAAATACTTATAAACTGAATCCAAGAACACATTCAAAAGAGCATCCACCACAATCAAGTAGGCTTTATCCTACTTGATGAAGAGATGTAGGGGTGGTCCAATATAAATAAATCCATAAATGCAATCTACAAACAGAATTTTACTTCAAACCCATGGCCAACATAACTTAAATGGAGAAAACATCAAAGCAATTCCACTAAAGATCAGGACCCAAACTAGGTTGTCCACTATCTCAAATATAGTACTCGAAGTCTTAGCTAGAAAAAAAAGACAAATCTCAAAACTCAGCAGCCCTTCATGTACAAATGACAGATTATTACATTGACAAGTTGAGAAAGAAATCAGGGAAATAATACCTTTCACAATAGCTTCAAATTATATAAAATATCTTGGGGTAATGCTAACAAAGTAAGTAAAAGTCTTCTATGATGAAAACCTCACGTCATTAAAGAAAGAAATTTAAAAATTCAGTTGAGGTGTAAATTTGTTGTAATTTTATGTTAACACTTCCCTCCCCCTTTCCTTCCTTCTTTCAAGTCTCCCTTTCTGCTCTCTTTCCTGGCATTTGTTCCTTCCTGCTTTCCTTCTCTTTCTCCTCTTTCTTTGACTCGTTATTATGAATATTAGGATTAGTAGCAGTAGTAGTAGTGGTCTGTACCAAATACATTAATATTTTATAGAGAAGGAAGTCTTAATGTGTTCTTAATAAGAAAAATTGCAAAAGGGAAGGCAGCATACTGTAGAACATCAAATAGTGGTGGTGGAGCAAAGGATGTATCAAGTCTAACCTAGATTACATAAGACCTTTTCTCAAAAGGATACCACCAAAAGAAGGTAGAGAGAGATGGAAACAGGAAACTAGGGGAGTGAGAAATGAATGCACACACACAGAGACACACACACACACACATAGAGACACACAAGCAGACACACAGAGACACATATACAGACAGCCCACCCACATATACACAGACACACACAGACACCCACACAGACATACACACACATTTGGTAGTTGGAAGATGGGAAGTGCTAGTTTTTATTTGTTCATGAAGAAGATTAATTAGGATGAGTGGGCTTGACAGAGGAGAAGAATAGGGGGAAAGAGGAGGGGAAGAAGGAGGAGAAGAGGAGGAGTAGAAGGAAGAGGAGGAGGAGGAGAAAGCAGAAAGCAACTCAACTCTTGGAAAGAAGGGCGGGAAGGAGATAACTCAAGACACAAAGACAGTAGATGTAAACTTAGCATGAAGGCATGGCATGTGCAGAACAGAGAAGGAAAGGCAGATGCAGAAGAGCAGGTGTTGTAGTTAACAGTTTCTGACAACCAGACACACCTGGAGTCACTGAACGCTGTCTTTAGGCTGGTCTGCGGACATGTCTGGGAGAGGTTTTTTATCTTTCATGTGGGTGGTGCCATTTCCTTGGCTGGTGACCTTCAGGTATCTAGGAAAGCTAGCTAACAGGAGCCTGTGGGGGAGTGGAGATCTAGCTACCAAGCACCCTTTTTGCATTGAGATCTAGTTCTGTCTTCCCTAAATGGATAGATTGTGACCTGGGAGTTGCAAGTTGAAATTAACCCTTTACTCCACTGAACTGCTTTTGGTAAGAATGTCTTATCACAGCAGCAAAATGAAGCTGGGAGAGAAGGCAGAGTTTGAAGGATGCTTGTATTTCCTCGTTGCTATTAAATGTCATTCCTGATATCTCCTATAATTATATTTTAAAAAAGCTCTTATAAGTAATTCAAAATACCATTGAGTTATAACATTGTGAGACTATAAATTCACACCCACAAAACACTCCAGATTAGAACATGTGATCAAATCTTAAATTTTAATCGACTACAATTAAGATTATATAATTAAAATTACAGATATAATTGCTGACATTTGGAATCTACTTGCTTGAGTAGACCACATAATTATAACATCTGGGTTATATCTGGGGTTCAAACTTAAACAGAGAACTTTGCAGAGATAAAAAAAATTTTTTCCAAGGGTAGAGATTGACATTCTTTTAAAAATTACACTTTTATTAATTCATTGAGTTTCACACATGCATACAATATTTGATCATATTCTCCACTAACACTTCCCAGATCCCCACCCAACTTTCTCACCCCACCCAGCCATGTACCCTCTTTTTTTTTATAACTCACAGAATCCGATTTGTGCTGTCCCCATGTTCTCCTGGGTTGTGGAACATCCCCAGGGGCAAGGTGGCTCTGCCTGTGTCCGCACCCTTCAAGAAAATGGAGTCTTCCTCCTCAGAAGCCATCAAGTGTCTGTAGCCCTTAGCTAGGGGCTCGTGCTTGTGAGGACCTTCCTCCTCCTTGAGAGAATGCTGATTGGTTTCCTCTTGTGTGGGTTGTGTGCAGGCGACCGTAACTGTTGGAATTTATAACTACAGTGGTTATGTCACGTTCAGAAGACAGTTTCAGGCCAGGCCCTCCCTGACTTTTGGCTCTTATTCTTGGAAGTTCTCTCTCTCTCTCTCTCTCTCTCTCTCTCTCTCTCTCTCTCTCTCTCTCTCTCTCTCTCTCTCTCTCTCTCTCTCTCTCTCTCTCTCTCTTTCTCTGTGTGTGTGTATGTGTGTGTTATAGATGTAGCATTGATGGTTAAGTGCTCTATTGAGTGCTTTTCTGCCTTTGGATCCTTGTGAGCATCTGTGTTAATTACCAGCCATATGCAGAGATTTCTCTGATATCTATTTTCTTAACCTGGGCCATGTTTTAAAAATTATACTGCTAGAGACATAAGGAAGAATGTGGAGGAACCGGATGATTTCCAATAACCTCATCACCCCTATAGCACCAACCAACAATACCCACAACCCAGACTTTAACATTATCTTTGGCCTATGAGGAACCAGGACATTTTTTAATGACTATCATCTCAGTAATGTATATTATTGCACAATATGTTTTTGTGCGACTTTACATATGGTACTCTGTCATTATAGCTTTCAGAGGTTGACAACAACTCATCAGCCCCAGAGGAAGTTGTCCAAACTAGTGATAGACAGTAGAAATAGAGCTAGAACCACATATTTAATTTAAAATTACACATTACACTATATTACACACACATGTGGGGGAGGTGAAAAATTACTTTCTATATTATACTTAATAACAGTAAAATATTTTCATTTCAAACACATAACAAATATAAGCAACTATTTACAAGTCAACCACATATTTTTTAAAAAAATTATACTGCCTTGGAAACCTAGTGTGCTCTGTACACTTAAGGCACATTTCAATTTGGATTATTTATATTTCAAGTGCTTAGAAGCCACATGACAGCACAAAGGGCAAAGGTTGCAGAATGTAGTCTGGACTCTCCTACAACCGGTAGACTACGAGTCATGGTAATACCACTCTGCACAGAATCCTTTAAATGTCCCCCACTATGGCTGGAATAACTCAAGTCTTAGAGACTGAATGTGGAACAGCCCTGCCTCCCTGTCTGGATTTGCTTGCCTGCCAGTTTGACTGTCTTTCTGCCTCTGTTCCAGGCTTGCCCCTGAGCCAAGTTCATTCTCACCTCAGGGTTAAGGAATTTTCTGTTCCTTTAACCTGGATTCCATCCTTTCAAGTCACAAATCTGTGAGTCTTTTTGGGGTTTTCTGTGATGCTGTCATAGGATGGCGTTTCTCTCCACCCACTTTTCATCTACCCTGTCTGCTCTCTTACAGTTTATTGGCACTACACACACATTTTAAAGTTTGCTCACTGAGAGCACCTTCCTATGTGAGAATTCTCTGAGGTCAAGAGCTTTACTTTGAATTACCCAGCCCACACATAGTAGGGCTGCTGAATGAGTGAGTGAGTTGCATTATTTGGGGCAAAGCATTTGGAAGATGGGTGCAAGGTTCAAGCATTTGTCATCTGGAGTCAGTTGCAGCTGCCCAGCTTTATTCCTATGAGCTGAGTCCCTCCCCACTCCATTTGCTTATCTAAAAGTGTGGCTATTAATAACATCATCCATTTCATGAAAGTGGAATTACTGAGTGGGTTAAATGAGATGAAGTATATAATATCTGGTTCACAAGAAGTTCTTGAGAAAATGTGTTGTTATTACTTGCGATTACAGTGACTGCCTACATACTCAGCCACACCAAAGCTCAGGCTAAGATCCCTAAAAACCTGTCCTCTTGCCTCTCATACCTACCTTGGCTCCCTGCTGGGCATCCCCACACCTTCAAGACTCCTTTCCTAATTCCCATCCTGTGATCAATCTTTCTCTCCCCATCTCCCAGGCTGGCCTGTGGTTTCCCCATTGCAGGGTCTGTTTCTCTTCCCTTTGTCTCCTTTCCAGGTCTACCTTGGATGTTGAACTCTCTGTAAGCCCTGCCGCCCACCCATTTTTTCCATTTTGTCAAAAACAAAATCAAACTTAACATGTGTAAGTGTAGAATTTAGTGGTATCAAATATCATAATGTACAACTATCACCATTATCTACTTTTGTAACTCTTTACTCTGTAAAATTCAAACTCTATACTCATTAAATATCTTCTCCAGGGCTCCTCCTCTTAGACCCTGGCACCCATAGTTATATTATTGATATTGTTTATCTTGATTGCTCTAAGTACCTCATATGTGGAATTAAACAGGATTTGACTTTTTCTGACTTATTTATAATGACTTAATAAAATATCAAGTATGAATCACATTTTAGGACATATCTGTTTTCTTCCTCCATTAGCTGAATAATATTCCATTATGTATGAGTGCTACCCTTTGTGGAAAGTACTTCTGTGACTATGGAGTATATGGACATCTCATCCATATCTCAATATGGATGTATTGTTAAATACATCAATATTAAAATACAAGGAGAGCCTCTGTTTTCAATTCTAGATAATAGATAAGTAGACATTAATTTCTAATTACATGACTCCCTGGTCAATCTCACCCACCTCTAGAACCTCAGTTACCATTTTTTTCTTTACTAAAAATTAAAATAAAAATATAATTTCCCCAATTCCCTTCTCTCTCTTTGTTCCCTCTCGTGTATCATTCCTTGCTCCCTCTTAAAATCATAACCTCTTTTTCTTTGTTATAGTCTCTCTTTCACACACACACACACAGAAAGAGAGAGAGAGAGAGAGAGAGAGAGAGACATACACACACATAGAGAATCTTTTGTTCTGTTCTGTTTTAAAGAAAAAAAAAAAGGTCTGACAATCAAACCCCAGCTGGCCTTGAACTCAAACTGTAGAGCAAGCTTCCACTGAACTCACAGTAGACAAAGCTGCCCTTGAACTCACGGAGATATGCTTCTGCCTCCCAAGTGCTGGCATCAAAGACGTGCATCACCAGCCCTGACACGGACATATATTCTTAAAATGTGTGACTTACAGCATGAGGACTGTAATTGATAATATTTGGATCATATGTGTGATGATCATATGTGTGATATACAGCATGAGGACTATAATTGATAGTGCTAGATTATATGCAGAAAATTTGCTAGCAGTGTATACTTTAGGTGCTATTATCACAACCAATAAAAAGGAATTATAGAAAGTGATATACATGTCAATCTGTTCTACTGTGGTAATCATTTCACTATGATATATATCATATATTATATATGTATAATATATAATATTAATAAATATAATAAAAATAAAATGATGTGACAACTAAACTGTTTTACTATCTAGTTTATACTGTATAAATATCAACTAATGCGGCCATCATTTAAAAATATTCTTTATAAGTATTAGAATTTAAATTTGTTAAATACAGCTCTTTTATCACAAAACGAAATTAAATACACCTCTTTTACCATAAAATGAATTTGAGGCATCAATATTAAAATACAAGGAAGGATGTACTGCTTTTTAAAACATCATAGGACCATGGATGTAAACACATTTGGAGATACGTTTACAAAGAGAAAACTGTGTTAGAAAGGCAGGCTAGAAGGGAGCGAGCAGGTCCCCTGCTGGGGCTGGTTAGGGGATTGATTGAGGGCCTGTCTACTCACATTTGGTCTTGCAACCTTTAGCAAGACCATCTTCTAACTAAGAATGATTGAATGAATGTTGATAAAGGCCAAGAACAGCTCAAGAGAGAACAAGAAATTGTAGCAGCCATTTCTCTTGGGAGCCAGAGAGCAGCAGTAGTCTGCCAGCCAGGACCGACTCCGAGTTGAGTTGTTATCATTGCATCCAGAGACAAGATGCCAAACTCAGCTCATCTGTATTATGGACATAATATGATTTACCATCCAGAGTTAAATTTAATACTGGAAATCAGGTGCTTACATAGAGCCAGGTACAGCAAAGCATATATAGTTAGCTAGTGCAATTAACGTTACTATGAACCTCAGGACAATTTGTCTCCTAAGAGATACACTTTTAACCCCTCTAACACTCATGGAGTAAAAACAGCTACATCTCAGGACTCTGTGAACATGAAATTGCTAAAAATATAGTACTCATGAAACAAAGAGGCTCCTCAATCGGTATTAGCTGGCTCTTCAATCAGTATTAGCTCTTTCTCCAATCTCTGTCATATTGATTTTGGATAATGCTTTGATACCCTGGTAGGCCACAGTGAAAGAGAATCTTCTCCTAAATATATGCTTATAGAATATTACCGCTACTGGGTGTAGGATCTACTAGCTAAAAATAAACAGAAAAGATGCTTTTTTTTTCTTGCTGGAAAAAAAGAAAATAGACCAGGGTCTTACATCATAAATGACCTCACCCTTGTGGGTAATACCTTTGGCTTTGCTAGCAGGTTTCATTAATGAGAAAATTATTTTTATAAAATTGTGGAAGGTAAATATATGCTATGATATAACCTCATATCAATATCCTCATGGAGAGGATAGCCTATGAGCCTCCATGTGCCTAGATTAGTTGATCTTGTAGGTTATCTTGTGATGTCCTTGACTTTATGGCTCTTTTGATCCTTCCTTCCTTCCTGTCTTTCACAAGATTCCCAGAGCTCCTCCAAATGTTTGGCTATGAGGCTCTGCATCTAGTTTCATCAATTGCTGAGGGAAGCTACTCAGATAGTTTTTATGCTAGCCCCCTGTCTGAAAAATATAGCAGAATATTGTTAATAGTGTCAGGAGTAGGCTCTTTCTCCTGGTATGGGACTCAGGTTGGGCCAGTCACTGCTTGGCCATTCCCTCACTTTCTGCTTCCTCCTTATCTCTGCCCTCTTAAAGGCAGGAAAAGTTGTGGGGCAAAGGCGTTGTGGCTGATTTGGTGTCCCCATCCCTCCACTGGAAGTCTTGCCTGCTTACAGGAGTTAACTGTTTCATGTACATATCATATCCTCTACTGCTACAAGTCCCTCTCATAACTTCCTGGAATCTTCCATTGTATTAAGACCATTTCGCTGTCTTTATCTGTGGGTTAATTTTTATGTTTAGCAGTAGGCTTCCAAGTTGCTGTTTCCTGCTAGAGACAAGAGTGCAGTAACCTGCAATAATTCAATGATAGGATTAGGCTTGATCTCAGCCATGATCCTAGCAAGAAAGAAATGTCATACTCTAAAGGATGACAAATTGTTTGTAAAGCTGTGCGATGGGTGCATGGGAATCTGTTAGAATATTCTCTCCATTCCTCTGTGTTTGAACAGTCTATAATAAAATATGAACAGAAAAGAGACCGGGAAAAATAACACAGAAAGATAAAGTCTCCTTCTGTTCTCTCCTAACATGCATCCTCCCACCCACTGTTGGCATAATGTTATTGTACACTGTGTAAAGATTATCCTTGTATTATTTAAATGAGAATTTCTCTGCCCCCATGTCTGGTTACAATCCAGACAGGGCATTGTAATGCCTACTCTAAGTAACTCCTGTTTCAATGTTGTATGAACACCTCTCCCCATCTGTGATTTGTCAATCAATAGAAGTACATCAGCCAATGGCTGAGTAGAGGGGAGAATAGGGGTAAATTTCTAATTCCATCAAGGGGAGGGGAGAAAGAGAGAAGGAGAGGGAGAGAGAGAGAGAGAGAGAGAGAGAGAGAGAGAGAGAGAGAGAGAGAGAGAGAGAAACAGACAGACAGACAGACAGACAGACAGAGTCCATAGTAAAACATCTGGAGCACAGAGAGCCAAATCAATACTAAAATGCAAGTATCTCAGGGGTTTTGGCTAGGAGTTAGCCACACTAGTTTAGAGGCTTAGAATAGATCAATGACTGCTCAGATACTGTGCTGCAGAGCTTATCACATATATCTGTTGTGACTCTCTCGTTTATTTGGAAGCTAGCTGGGATACTCAAAGAACAAGCTACTTTTTAAATTAATATTTTAACAACCCACCCCATAGCTATTGACACG
This sequence comes from Mastomys coucha, assembly GCF_008632895.1. Classification (NCBI taxonomy): domain Eukaryota; kingdom Metazoa; phylum Chordata; class Mammalia; order Rodentia; family Muridae; genus Mastomys; species Mastomys coucha. The sequence goes on from NW_022196901.1 coordinate 2,359,714, forward strand.
AGCAAGTGCTCTCAGGAGCAGACTTGCAAGCACAGGGCAAAGGGCACAGCTCTAGAAGAACACAAGGAGCTCAGAGGGGTCTCCTGTCAAGGTCTTTGACCTTTGATGGAGGAATGTAGCCATCAACCAAAGCTCACTGCTTCTCTTGGGGCCCAAAGAAAAGAAAAAAAAAGTATGAAAAGTGGGACTAAATGTCTTGAAAGGGAAATCATTTGCTTTCCTCCTGTCATTCACCCCACCCCATGTTTATTTCTGGAGGGTTGTTGTTGATGTTATATGTTTGTTTTGAGACAAGGTTTCACTACAAAGAGTTATGGCTCTATCTAGTTGGCCTGGAAATCACAGAGATTTACCTGGCTGCCTCTGCCTCCCTGGTGCTAAGATTAAAGGTATACTCCACAGTACCTGCCCAACTCCCTTATTTGTTTTTGTTGTGTGTTTCGTTTTAATGTTTATTTAGTTTATGTATATGAGTACACTGTAGCTGTCATCAGATCCATTACAGATGGTTGTGAGCTACCACGTGGTTGCTGGGAACTGAACTTAGAACCTCTGGAAGACCAGTCAGTGCTGTTAACCACTAAGCCATCTCTACAGCCCTGACTCTCTTGTTTTTTTAAACATTCCTGTTTAATATTAGTTCTACACAAAAGAAAACAATTTTTAGTTACTAATAAAAAATTTTTCATTTATCTCTGCTAGCTTTAAATGCGTTACAAGAGTATTTAATTCCTTTGCAGAGTCTCCAAAATTATAATGTGCACATTTCATAGTTTATAATAGATGGTACACATATGTGTCTTCTCCATATAGAAACAGTGGAACTGCTACACAAGACAAACTCTATTGTTTTACTTCACTTCTTTACATGTATGTGTCATACCAATATTGTCCCTTGGCTTGCTGGTGAATCTGGATATGCTGAAAGGAAAGGAACTTGCCCTCATCCTTGTCCTTCGTTTTCCTCTTCTTCTATGCTATCATTTTTATTGGGAGCAGTGGGTTAATATTGGGAAGTTAGATAAAAAGAGAAAGGCATGGTAGGGTTCATTCATTCACTGTTGGTGTGTGAATGAAACCGCCTGTTTTATGAATTTCAAGCAATTTTGGTTGAAACAGAAAACAGGACTTCATGAGTTGGAGCTGTAGGTGGCTTACCTTGAATTTGTTTTGAATCTTCTTTTTGATACTGTGGGAGAATAATATTTTTAAATTTTATATTATATAATTTCAAATGTTTATTATTCTTTTTTGAGAATTTCATTCATGAGTACTGTATTCACATTGCTTTCCACTCCTCCTCCTCCTCCTCCAACTCTTCCCAACAACCCCCACTCCCTCAAAATTCCATGATTTATGTAATTATTAGTAATATATGTGTGCGTGCTTTTTATATGTATATAGAGAGACAACCTGCTGAGTCTATTTAGCATTGCTCACATGCGTATACTTAGTAATGACTACTTGAGATTGGGTATCAGGGGGCCTATCCCTGGAGAAGACTGATTTACTTTCTCTTAGCAACCACTATTTGCTATTGCTGTTCTTCTGATGTGAGGCCCAGTGAAATTTCCCCCTTCCATGATGGGGTGTCAACTGATACTGTCATTGTGTAGATCTTGTTTAGGTGACCACATTTTAAGATTCTATGGATGCAACTCCCTGTCATATATAGAAGATACCCTGTCTCAGGACACTTCCTTGTCCTCTCACTCCTACAAGCTTTCAGTCTCTTTTCCAGGATCTCTCTTAATCCTTGGGTGCAGGGGTTGTGTTATATGGAGTGACCATCCAGAATTGCTTTGAGTCTTTTTTTTTTTTTTTACTTAACTCCAATCTGTTATGCATGGCTGCTCAAGAATTCTGTTATTCTAAGAATCTATTAGAATATCCTATTGTTATGGGAATCTTCTCAAGTGGGCTAAGGAGAAATGGCAGATTTATGAATATGTACATATGTGCCCCATTCTCCCACTGGATTTTATTTATTAACTATGCATTCAAATATAAAACTAACAATAGTTTCAAGAGAGTGACAGTAAAACATTAAACCAAGAACCTGTGAGTCTTCCAACATGAACCCCATTAGAAGCCCAGATTGCACAGCTCCACTGTTAGGAAAGAAGCCAGGAAGAAGCATGTTCCTTCATTCTAGCCTCCATCTCCTGCAGACAATCCCACTAGCGTTCCCCAAACTGCTGGCAAGGGAGCCAGGAGCATATCTACAGAGAGCAGTCTCCCAGGTTATCGACTAGAGGAGAGAGAAGCAGAGAGTGATTGGAAAGAGGCAAACTAAAGATCCAGCAAGGCCCTAAATCTCCTTCCAACAAACTCCATTTCTTTGTAATACATTAGGATAAGAAAAGCCAGACAGGCTACAGAAATGGTTCTTGATTTGTAGGGCCAAGACTTAAGCAAACTGAATTTTCTTTCTTTCTTTCTTTCTTTCTTTCTTTCTTTCTTTCTTTCTTTCTTTCTTTTTTAATGTAATCAATAAAGCAAATGACAAATACAAAATAAGTGGATGCAGAGCTGGCCACGAGTTAAGAATGAACAAATAACAACACAAAATTCAGTCAGTCCCATTCTTCTGAAGAAGCCTCAATCACATACTGGCTTCCACTCTCCATCCATAGCACTCCAGGCTCCAATAATGTCCGCCACTCTTAGAGGCTAAAATGAAGGAGTCCTGGAGGTTAAAGCGCATTCATTTAATTGTGCATCCATATGTAGATCTCAAACTAAGAATATAGAATTAAGCAGCCATGGGACTGCTGGCATTTCTTTACAGTTTAAGAGGGTGGACCCGTGAGCTGTGCTCTGCCTGTGTTGCCTATCACACCCAGAGCTACAATAATTGCCTGTTTTCCTCTGTGCTTAGAAGAGCCCACTGACCTCCAGGCACACTCTGCTGGGAGTCAGGGGAGCCCTGGAGAGTCGTACTTGCTCCTCTGTGCTCTTGAGTTCAGCTCCACGTTTTTCATTGACTTTTTGCTAGGTTGAAGTCAACCTTAGAAAAAAGAAACCTGAGAAGTGACTGTTTGCTGTAAGATTTACCCTTGCCTAACCAACCCTTTAGACATAAAATCTATTAGTGTTTACCTTAGGATGGTCAAAGTACATTTGGACAATTTACATTCCTGTGCAGATGGGGGCTGGGGGGCGTGTTAGGTGGAAGGGCTGTCCTGAATGATGCTCCATGGGGGTGTCCTCAGGTGCCAGAGGCCTGGGTAGAGCAAAAGGAAAGGGTAGATAAAGACAACAGAAGAAGATGGTAGATACCTGGAAAGGTATGAAAGAAAGTTGTCAGACTTTGCCTAAGACCGGTAAAGATAAGTTATGATTTGCTTTTGATGAATATGACAGAAGTTACAGGTACTTGGCGTTAGATGTGTCAGACTGTGAAGGCTGCCATGGTGAAATACCATAGACTGTATGGCTCAAACCACAGCTACTTGTTGTACGGAGTTGCAGAGGTCAGGAAATTTGAGATGGGGGTGGGATCTGAGGTGTGGTATGAAGGGCTCTTCTCTTAGTTTATAGATGGCTGTCCTTCAACCGTCTTCTCGAATGGTGGGGGCAGCAAGGCAGCTCTGTGGAATCTCTTTATAGAAGCACCAATCCCCTTTGTTGGTAGGCTCCATTCTGATGACCTAACCACCTCACAAAACCTCACCTCCAATCACCTTTGGGGGGTTTAAGTTCAATGTATGCACTTGGGAATAGGAATACAAACGAGGGTGTCCTTAACACAAGAGTTTTATCCTAAATAGGATTGCTGATAGTTGTCCTCCAACTATAACATGTACAACATGCATATACATGTACTGACACAAATAGATACTCTAAATAAAGGAATAAATAAATAAATAAATAAATAAATAAATAAAATGTAACATTATTTTCTAAGACTAATGTTAAAGCACATGGGTTCCAATCGGGATGTAAGTCTTTTTTTTCTTAATGATTTTTTATTAGATATTTTCTTTATTTACATTTCAAATGTTATCCTCTTTCCTGGATTCCCCTAAAAAAACAAAAACAAAAACAAAAACAAACAAACAAACAAAAAACAAAAACAAAAACAAAACCCTATCCCATCCCCTCTCCTCCTGCTCAACAACTCACCCTCTCCTGCTTCCTGGCCCTGTCATTCCCCTACACTGGGGCATTGAGCCTTCTCAGGACCAAGGGCCTCTCCTCCCATTGATGTCCAACAAGGCCATCCTCTGCTGGAGCTGTGGGTCTCTCCATGTGTTCTCTTTGGTTGGTGGTTTAGTCCCTGGGACTCTGGGGGTACGGGTTGGTTCATATTGTTGCTCCTATGGGGCTGCAAAACCCTTCAGCTCCTTCGGACCTTTCTCTAGCTCCTTCATTGGGAACCTTGTGCTCAGTCCAATGGTTGGCTGAAAGCATCCACTTCTATATTTGTCAGGCAATGGCAGAGCCTCTCAGGCTCCTGTCAGCCAGCGCTTGTTGCCATCTATAATAGTATCTGGGTTTGGTGACTGTATATGGGATGGATCCCCAGGTGGAGCAGTCTCTGGACGGCCTTTCCTTCAGTCTCTGCTCCTTACTTTGTCTCTGTATCTCCTCCCATGAGTATTTTGTTCCCACTTCTAAGAAGTACCAAAGTATCCACACTTTGGTCTTCCTTCTTTTTGAGTTTCATGTGGTTTGTGAATTGTATCTTGGATATTCCGAGCTTCTGGGATAATATCCACTTATCAGTGAGTGCATTCCATGTGTGTTCTTTTGTAATTGGGTTACCTCACTCAGGATGATATTTTCTAGTTCCATCCACTTGCCTAAGTATTTCATGAAGTCATTGTTTAATAGCTGAGTAGTATTTCATTGTGCAAATGTACCACATTTTCTTTATCCAGTTCTCTGTTGAGGGACATCTGAGTTCTTTCCAGCTTCTGGCTATTATAAATATGTCTGCTATGAACACAGTGGAGCATGTGATCTTATTACATGTTGTAACATCTTCATAAATTCCTCTATCATCATCATGAGATGTGATTTTTAAATCAGAGTCTTGCTTTTCTGGTGTGTTGAGGTAACCAGGGTTCACTGTGGTGGGAGAATTGGGTTCTGATGATGCGAAGTAGCCTTGGTTTCTGTTGCTTATGTTCTTGAGCTTGTCTTTTGCCATCTGGTTACCCTGGTGTTAGCTAGTCTTACTGTGTCTGACTGTGGCTTGTCTGTCCTGCAAGCCTGTGTGTCAATACTCCTGGGAGACCAGTTCTCTCTGGAGGAATTTGGGCATGGAGACTGTGACATAGGGTCAGCTCTGGGGTACAGACAGAGACAGAAGAATCTTGTCCCCAGCTGATCCTTGGTTCCTGTGTCCTGATGGCTCTATTTAGGTCCCTCTTGGGCCAGGAATTTGAAGAGATGTGGTGGTCTTACTTGTGCTCACAGGTGTGTAGGCACTCCTGGGAGAGCGGCTCTCTCCTGGTGGTGTTGGTGTATGTAGGTCTGTGGCACAAGATACGCTCTGGGCACAAATGGGAAACTGGGAAGCTCCCTGGTTCCTGTGTCCTGAGGGTTCTGGGCAGATTCCTCAGAGCAGTGGAAGTGGTCTTACCTGAGCTCACAGGCTTGTCTGCACTCCTGGGAGGCTTGTTCCCTCCCGGTGCTATTTGGGCATGGAGCCCTGTGGCAAAGGATCTGCTCCAGATGAGGATGGAAACCAGAAGTCTCCTGGGGCAGGAGGATGTTGAGTCTTTATAAGAGATTTCAGTCAAGTAGCTCATTCTCTCTATGCTGTTTCCTACACATCAGAAGTGATGCATATATAATTCCATGTCACCTCATGTCCTGCCACATCATTTTATGTCACACTGAGCTCTGTGCATTATTTGTGGAGCTTACCTCACATTGTGTAAGTAGTAAATAAGTTAATACATATGATCTATTTCATATAATTCTTGGGTTGCAATTAGTGCTCAAAGTGAGAAATCATTGCAAAAAAATGACTCAATGTTTAAGCAACCCAATTAAAATGCCATAATGGATGAAGACACTAAGCTAGTCCATTTGTTCTTATTATATTTAATTGTGTGAAACATCATTTTGAATCGATGGATATCATTCTTAATCTCTAGCTAACACTCCATATTGTGAAGCTTTTGTAAACAAAACATTCCTTCAGTTTTTTCACCAGAAAACAGTCTCACTTTGGCTTTTTCACTCTTACAGAGGAACTGACCATGAGCAAGCAATGAGAGAAAAGTTGTTTTTCTGTAACCTGCCAGTATAAGAAGGTTCTGTGAATCCACATACTGGAATAAGGGAATCAGGCTGCATCAACCAAACAGCCAGGGGCAAACAAAATGGAACTTCTGATTAGATTCAAGTTTGATTAAAGTACAGTTTAGAAATGGTTGCACACTTGGTTGTTGCTCGTTTTTGATTCTAGAAAATAAGTTGAAACCCAAGTGGGGCTTTCTCTTTCTCTGCTGATCTGAGCAATCTCATGGCTCAAATTCCCTGAGTTCAATGTTCTCATCTGCAGAAGCCTGAGGGAAAGGATGCTAGCCTAACTCCCAGAGGGTAAACTCTGTGTGTGTGTGTGTGTGTGTGTGTGTGTGTGTGTGTGTGCATGTGTGTAGGCATCTAGAGCTGGGAAGGAGTGTGCTACAAAAACAAAGAACATTTATTCAAATTCTTTTCTCCTTAATTTATGTTCATCCTACCATTCAGCCACACGTAGACTGATTCATCTGCCAGAGCAACAGGCCTGAATTAATCCCATTCACATATTTGAAGTGCTCTTACCCATATCTGTAAGAGAGAGCACACACTTAATTAATCAGCTGGAGTTCTGTAATGTTAATCATAAACAGAAGGTATTTGGCACTAGTACACACTCAATAAATGATTGTTGAATGAACTAGGAAGTGCTATAATTTAAAATGCTTGACAAGATTCCACTTCTGAAACTTTTAAAAGTCAAAACAATGGCCAAACAACTTCGTTACTAGGGAGACACAATTTTCATGGAGAGCGTTAAATAATGACAGGAGCCAGAGCCTCATGACAAACCTTCTTCTGGTAGAACCCGCTACAGTTGTAATGACTGTCCTGCATGGATGCTTGGCTTAATATTCCTTTATATTAAAATGTGAAAAGGCATGGAGACAACATTAAAGAGCATATTAAGTGAAACAAAGCACTGGGGGCTCATGGGTTTCATGAGCTCTGTAAGGAGGCAGAGTCTGTGCACCATATACAGGCACAGAACCCTAAGGGGCAGGCAAAAATGGTATAAGCCTTAATTAATATGTTAGAGACCTAGAAAATGAGCAAGAGAGCTGTTCTTGAGTTAAGATATTTGGGAATGCTGGCTACAGTTTTTGAAGTGATTAAGAAAGGAGAGGACTTTTTCTCCCTTGTGTCTATTAGCAGAGGCTCCTGCCATCTGTCTCTCTTCAACCTTTGTCCCAATATTTTGCAAGTATTTGCCAACATCTTTTTAGTAGCTTTCCATATTGTGTAACTTACCCTGGCAGGATATGATGAATTTTCATCACCATCTAATTTGAGCATTTTTCTATCACCTATGGAAGGAGCCCATGCTAGTAGTCACTTCCTGTCTTCCTTCTTCCCTAGGGATAACCAGGTCTGACCCAGACACTTCACATAAAGGGAATAATATAATGTGTGCTGTTTTGTGACTGGCTTCTTTCTTTCTTGTAGCACATATAAGTTAATTCTTTTAACTTCTGAGAAATATTCCATTCCATGGTAACATTTCACCATTTCACAGTTCATATATGCATTTTGGCTGTTTTTGTTTTGGAGTTATTACAGATAAGGGCATATAGGATTTTGTGTGGGTGTGTATGTACAGTTACTCTGAGTCTAACCTTTTTCTTTGCTTAAAGAGATACAATATAAACACTATACAATATATGCAATATATTGTATAATATACACATTATACAACTACATAAACGCTATATATTTAAATACACTATACAGTTTACCATTTCATATTGCACATTTTACCAAGTTTTGTCATATCCACAAGGCAGGGCAATTACCACCATCCTGGAAGTCCAAGAACTTTTACCACCTTCACTGAGACACAGTGTCCAGTAGAATGAGTCAGCATTTGATCAGGAAGTCTACAATCCTCCGCTCTTCCCCTGTGCTTCAGGGAAGTGATTTAGATATCTTTTCTTTTCATTCCAGATAAAACATCATGAGTGTAGTTGAAAAGGAAAGATAATGACTTTTTAAAAATAATTGACCTATCAACATATAAGCCACATACCATAACAATTACCCTTTGTAGTGTGGCTTTCAGTGATTGCACAAAGGTATGTAACCGTTATCATTGTCTAATCCTAGAACCGGTTTACTGAGATACAATAGAACAAAGTCTATCTACATTAACATTCACCCCCATTCCTTCCCCAGCCCCCAACCTCTGTCAAGGACTAGTCTACTTTCTGCCTCAGAGAATTTGCCTACTCTGAATGATGTTTAACTTTTTAGGAGTAAAGGGGGATTGAGTTAAAGCCATCAATTTTCTAAAATAGATTTACAGTGTTGCAGTTCAACACAGAGTTAAAATAAATCTACATTTGTTACAGCAGTTTTACCTAATTAGAAAACAAACAAACAGTAGCTAGCTACTCTCTGCTGCCCCTGAGGGTTTAATCATAATAACAGCCCTTATTCATAAGGGTCAGTGGATCGAAGTGGTAACAAAACTGAACTGCACATTTCAAGATGTTCATTAGGAAAAAAAAAAGAAGAAAGGAACGAATGAATTTCATAGTGGGAAATGCACAGAATTTTAAGGGAACCATTTTGTCATTTTTGAAAAAAAAAAAAAAACAAAAACAAAAAACTGGCACGGGCTGTGTGATCTAGTCCCCTACGTTAGATAAAGAACAGCCTGTTGTGGGTCATCTGCCATGGGTGCTTAGGAAATGAATTCAGGTCCTTGCCAAGAGCAGTCTGTGCCTTATAGTGGTTGAGCCGTTTCTCAAGCTCCTGCAGGCATGTTCTCCCAACACTTGGCTTGACCCTTTTCCTTTAGTGGCTAGTGCTTTCGGTGTTTCCCTTAAAAGCCATGACCACCAAAGCTACAAAGACATCGTCCTATGATTGCTTTCAGAAAGAGGAAGGTTTCAACTTTTTTCTCCAGGTCTTCTCAAATCACCGCTGCCAACAGCGTGAGGTCTGGGTCAGAGGTCTATTGGTTTTTTTCTCCGTCAAAACTGTTAATTGTTTCGGCTCTCTCTGGTGAAAAGATTCTGTTCTAGTTTCATTTCAGTAAATTGTGTCAAGGAACAGGAAACGTTTGAAACATTACACAGGGAAACTGGAGGGAAATGAGTGCTTGACTCATGCTTGAGTCATTCTTGGTAGTTAGACAACAAATGACCAGCAAGACTTCTTCAAAAGCAGTCACCACACATAGGGATTGCTGACAGGATGATCTAGTTTCTGAGTGAACAAAGCTACTTGATATGTTAAAGTTGTTTTGTCTACTGTATAATTTGCTTTAGCTTGCAGCATTTTTCTGTTCAACTAAATACCTTTAAAGTCAAGTAAGATGTCTTTAAAGAGACATGGACTGCTTGGGAACCTTTTGGTTATGCAAAGATCAAGCCAAAACTTCTTGCAGATTGAAGATTTAAGCACTTTGGGGGATGATGATGCACACTGGGCCAGTAGAGGCTCCACTCAAGGCTTTCAGGGGGAGAACTTGATGCTTTTCTCTGAAGAGATAGGGTTTGTGCTCTTGGTAGGCAGCATGGGAAGAAGGCATGAGCAGGGAAGGAATGGGGTCAAAGGTGAACAGGCGGTTGTCCTTTTTCAATCCACCAAGGAATAAAGACAAAGTTCAGAACTCACTTGAGACTCCATGGCTTTTAACTCTTTTTTTTTTTTGTCCGAGTTTCTATTCCATGGAACCCAAGACTTCAGTAAAAGTAGAGCAAGGACTTTTTTTTTTTTTGTTAATTAAGAGGGACACCAATCCATGCTTCCATTTGTAGTGAAATGGAAGGAAACAACCTTTAAGATGAAGCCTTCAAAAGCCTAAATAATAAACAGCAAAACTACAAGCAAGTACATGACAGAGAATATTTATGTGTTTGTATTAAACATTACTATCAGATTTATGGGAAGTGTTATGCGTTTGTTAGGATTTCTGTTTTCCAGAAGGTTAGGATCAAAGTTCAAAAAAGTCGGGATCAAAGTCATGATTTGACATTTGTTTTTTTTGAGACAGAGTTTCTCTGTGTAGCCTTGGCTGTCCTGGAACTCACTCTGTAGACCATGCTGGCCTCAAACTCAGAAATCCACCTGTCTCTGCCTCCCAAGTGCTGGGATTAAAGGTGTGCGCCACCACCGCCCGACATGATTTGACTCTTTTAAAAAAAAATTAGTTTGAAACACGAATGCTAAAAAAGAACACAACAGTAGTGTCACAACTAAAATGTGTATAGTGAGGTGGGATTGGATTATCAGATTTCTAAAGAAATAATTTCATCGTTCTGTACTGTTCATCCAAATACAATGAAGAATTTGTTGTAGATTCTGATCTATTAAATGAGATAGGTCCAAGTCTGTGTGTATCTTTGTCTCTTTCTCTCTGTCTCTCTGTCTCTCTGTCTCTGTCTTTGTCAGTCTGTCTGTCTGTCTGCCTGTCTGTTTCCTCCACCTCTCTCTCTCATACACCCATAGGTAGATATGGTGTAGTGTGTGAATAACAAATTAACTTGCAGATAGATGTGTCTGTGGATGTGTCTACTATTTGTTAGTTTGCTTGTTTGCTTGCTTGTGTTTGATGGAGGGTCTCACCATGCAACCCTGGCTTCATTGGAACTCAGTATATAGACTAAACTAGGCTTGAACTCAGAGATCCACTTGCCTCTGCCTCTAAAGTTCTTGGATTACAGGTATGGGTCAGCATGCCTGGAATTCTACCTTTCACTTTTTATATTTATTTTAAATTTTCACTGAGCCTGAAGCTCATCCATTTGTGTAGGCTGGCTGACTAAAGCACTTTAGGGATTCACTGTCCTTATGCCCCAGCACTGGGGTCATAGTCACACATCACCACATCCAGCTTTTCACCTGGGTTCTGGAGATCAAAACACAGTCTTCATACTTGGGCACTAAGTTCTTTACCAACAGAGATGTCTCCCCAGCTTGTGTTGTTAACCAGACCACAGTTCTCAAAGCATGGTCTCTAAATAAGCTTCATTACACCTATTTGGAGCATGTTAGAAAATCTTGACTTCACTTCAATAGTACTACATTGGAGACATCATGGGGAGTGGAGAAGGCCCTTCTGGTCAATGTAATATGAGAGCCACTGCTGAAGATCTGTACCGTCAAAGGCCCTAATCACAAGTGTCTTTTATTTTTCAACCATGTAAGATAATAAACTTAGAAATCCATTTCCTTGACCACCCTAGTCACATTGCTTTCTTTTTAAAAAAGAATTATTTATTTCACATATGGGAATACACTGTAGCTGTCTTCACACACACCAGTACAGGGCAGTAAGATCCCATTACAGATGGTTATGAGCCACCATGTGGTTGCTGGGAACTGAACTCAAGACTTCTGAAAGAGCAGTCAGTTCACTTAACCACTGAGCCATCTCTCCATCTGCCACTAGTCACATTTCTAATACTCCATAGGCCAGATCACTAAAGGCCTTACAAATAAGATGGCCTCTGTCCCATTAGCCCGGCCTCAGTTTCCGGTCCTAAACATCAAAAGTATTCCTTTCAAATGACAAACAAGTTGGTTATAAGACTTGTGAAGATTAGTGTTTATTATCAACTTGATAGAATCTAGGATGAGCTGGGCGATGGGCCTCTGGGCATGCCTCATGATTACTGTGGGTGGCACCATTCCACCCGCTGGTTGGGTCCTGGACCACATGAAAATAAAAAAGAAGGGCAATACAGAATCTTTGCTGACTGCAGATACACTGTGACTAGCTGTCTTAAGCTCTTGGTGCTGTGACTTCGCTAACACAATGGACTATACTATTGAGTCATGACCCCAAAACAAACCCTTTCTCCATTAAATTGCTTTGTTAGGGTATTTTAGCAAAAAATAAAAAATAAAAAAAAATAAAAAATAAAAAATTAACTAAGACACTACTGGTTAGCTTTGGTAGAAAAAATGGTTCAACAATTAAGAGTTGCTTTAAAAAAGAACCTAGTTTCAATTCCAAGCATGGTGGTTCAAGCTATCTGCAACCCAAGTCCAGAGGATTCAACATCTTCTCTTATTCTAGGGCACCAGCCATGTGTATGGTACACATAAAATACAAATTTAAAAATTGACTTTATCCTATGGGCACTGGGGGGATATTGGGGGTTTCTAGAGAGAACTGGTACTTTTCCTATGTTGGAATGCTCTCTGAGACATCAGAGACAATAATGAGTTGGAGACCAGTCAGAAGGACTATCATAACAATTTCCAAGCAAGACGATGACTTCTTGGGCTAAGACATAGCATTCTGAGTGGAAAGAACTGGAGAAGATTGTAAATTATTAAGAAATAGGTGACTGTCTTCAACTGCTGAGAACAGTTCAGAAAACCCAAATTGGCCAGTACCTGGGTCATACTCTTCCAACTTGAGACTGTGAGAAAATAAACAGCTGTGTTTAAAAAAAAAGAAAAGAAAGAAAGAAATGGAAATGAATATTATTTATACAGAGAGATGGGTGTCAAATTTGCTACGTTCATAGTCCTAGCAAAAATGTCCAAGTACCAGTGGCAATGACTAAGACATGAAGAAGAAGAAATACAGAAAGATGAAGACAGCAGCTAATGATGAAAGTAGTTCTACTTTTGCTGAGAGGAACTGTTGGAAACTTGTGTCAACAGTTGGCACCAGAGCCTCTGAAACCCATGACATCACATAGGCTGGCCTCACAGACCTGTTGCCAAGGCAACAGCCATCATATTCGCAGAATCCATTGGGCTCACCTTCCACCTTTACCTGCAGCCACCACATCACCACATATATAACATATATATATATA